>NC_079217.1:54970978-55270978 GCF_029633865.1 Lampris incognitus
TGTGTGTGTGTGTGTGTGTGTGTGTGTGTGTGTGTGTGTGTGTGTGTGTGTGTGTGTGTGTGTGTGGTGAGGGAGTTTTTATCTTAGAGTGGAAGCAGCAGCAACATGATTTTGTGCATCATTGGTACCATCCATCCATCCATCCATCTATTATCCAAACCGCTTATCCTGCTCTCAGGGTCATTGGTACCTACTGATCAAATTCAGAGAGAAACAGGATTAAAATTTGAATGCATAATTCTGGTATAATTAAATTCAAAACATAAAAGATTGCTTTACACATTTTTTTCAAAACAATTGTAATTTTCTGAAAAAAATAAAGGAAAATATATTAAAAAAAAAGTTAAAATAATGTTACCAATGAGTCATTGTAAATCCAAAATAAAACACATAGCTGACACATGTTCATTCCATAGCATGGTATGTTGATGCTACTGGCAAAGTGTCCATATATTACATGGAAGTTGACTTTGGCATCTGTATAAAGACACAGAGGGTGTTGCATAGACTCCAATGTGGAACTTTTGCCCTCACCCATGAACAGTAATTGCATACAGGTTTAATAATGGCTAATAGTGATTAATCTGGGGGTTGCCTATCTTCCACATGAGATATCATTCATTAACAGAGACAATATATGATGCGATGGGATGAGAATGGGCTCACACTTCATACGTGGATTAAATATGTGATAATAGTTATATGCAGATGTACAAGTCTCCTCCAAACCAGAAGAGGAGAGGATGAATACACAAAATCAGGATAAAGCCAAGATTCATTCTACATCCAAAAAGTCTGTCTGTCATTGACCTTTCTACATAATTATAATAATCAGCTCCTGAAATCATGTCTTTTGTTTGCCGCAAGATCCCAGGTGGAAAGGAAAATTTATGCAAATGAGACGTAAAAATAAATCTGAAAGAATAACTGGGGTGAGAAGGGAACGTGATTAGACTAATTAACAAGACCATTAGTCCTAATTGTAATCACATCAAGGGGTCCGACTGTGTCAGCTAGGAAATACATCCACTTCCTGTCTACTGTCCAATACAGCTACAGCCTGTTTGTGGGCATGTGTTTGTTCACCTTACATGCATTTTAGATAAGAAAATCTACATTTTCATTACTAAAGAACTTACAGTGTAGAGCCATTTTAGTTCTTTTACATTCTCAAAAAGAGAAGATATGAGACCAATTCGTCATAATTTAGACAATCTAACCATACACACATATACTATGTTGTGTGACGGTTTGACAGACAGAGGTTTGTTTCCTTTAAAGTGGATAGGCAAATTCCTACCCAATAGCTGTGGATGAAGCCAAGCACTGTTGACCATGATTCCCAAAATTCTGTTTCCCATCGCTTGGATGATCTAACAACTGTGGATCATTCCACATGGCTTCTAATGACATGACCGTCATATTTGTTCATTTGTGGCCAACCAACAAAACCAAACCAATTTCATTTCAAATAGCATAAATATAAGTAAATGCTAGTCTATGAAGGTGTAAAATCCATGTAACAACGATTTTTTATTATTATTTTTTTCAGGGCTTAGGGGGCATATTTTCAACACTAATAGCAATTAAAATGTAATATTGCCACAGTGGACATGTCAGGGCTTCCTGGAAAATTGAAGGCCTGGATATATCAATGTGGAATCATGCCTTGACTCCTCTGGCCACTGCTAATCTATGAAGTCCCAATCACCATCGTTGCGGGGTTCGAAAGGAAAATCAGCCAGTTCCTGCACAGGTGGCTGGACCTGCAACGGGGCCTAAGCAGCATCACCCTTTACGGGAATAATACCAAACTACAGCTTCCTCTCAGCAGTCTGGCAGAGGGGTTCAAGGTCACCTGAGCCAGAGAAATCCTCCTCTACTGAATTTCCACTGACACCTCTGGGGTATCAAGGTCAGAATAAGAAGGAAGTGGCACGTGCAGGGGTGCAGTTGAGTGGGCTGTGGCAAGGTTGCGGTACAGCATCCTGATGAGCACTGTGGCAACTGGTCGGGCCGGGCTCAGGGTCAACACAAGCCCGAGGAAAGGAGAGGCGAAAGCATATCCAGGAGGAGGTATGTGCAGAGGTGAAGGAAACTTGCTACAGCAGAATGGTGGGAATTTGCGAGCAGGGGGCCTGGACCAAGTGGGAGCACACAACTGGCTGAAAGATCACCTGGGCAAAACTCTGGATGGCAGAATCACACTGATTCAAGGGGGTGGTATCATTGGCACCATGACCAAGCTCTGCGGGCAGTAGCAGACAACATCTGCACTAGGATCAGCTACAGCAAGTAGCAACACCCAACAAAATGACCATTTCCTTTGTTTGAGCGTGGAAGAAGCCCTAGCTCCAGCCAAAGGCCCAGGGTGGGCTGCTTGCAACAGCAAGGGACTGGCAGTTCCTGGTCAACCTAGGGAGACAACTGAGGTTCCCGGACACCATCACAGCTACCACACTCAGGCCAGACATGGTCCTGATGTCCGTGGCAACCAAGCAAATGCTTTTGCTAGAGCTTCCCTAGGAAGATCGGATGGAGGAGGTGCAAGAAAGGAAGAGAGCCAGGTATACAGATCTGGTAGCTGAGTGTTGGAAGAATGGGTGGAAGGCCCACTTTGAGCTGGTTGAAGTGGGCTGCAGTGCCTTTGCAGACCGGTCTCTACACCGGATCTTGGGACTCTTGGGGATTTGTGGACTACAAAGAAGAAGAGCTATTAGAAACATCTTGGAAGCCACTGAAAAGTCTTCCCCTTGGCTCTGGACGAAGAGGGGTGACACGTGGCATAATGTGTTACCTAGACACAAGTCAGGGCTTGATCACCCCCAGCTGGGTGAAATCTGGAGAAATCTGCAGCAGCGAGCAACCGATGCAACGTTTGCAGCAAACGACCAGGATCACACCCAGATTCCTCACAGTCCGAGTTGGCATCACCACGGTGTTGTCAATAGTGATGGCCAGGTCTCGGTGCGGGCAACCTTTCCCCAGGAGGAATATCAGCTCTGTCTTGTCCAGATTGAGCTTCAGGTGGTGTGTCGCCATCATCTCCCAGATGTCAGTCAAGCATGCAGCAGTGCGTGTCTCTACTTGTGTGTCAGAGGGAGGAAAGGACAAGCATAACAATGGTAAGAGAAGTCATGCGAGCGAATAACAGAACCCAGGGATGTCGTGTACAGGGAGAAAAGGAGAGGACCCAGAACTGAACCCTGTGGAACACCTGTAGTCAGTCTGCGAGACTCCGACACAGATCCCCTCCATGTCACCTGGTAGGAGCGACCCGTCAGGTAGGTTGCAAACATTGAGAGTGCAGAGCCTGTGACACCCAGCCCCTCAAGGGTAGAGAGGAGGATCTGGTGGTTCACTGTGTCCAACGCAGCTGACAGGTCCAGGAGTATCAGGACAGAGGAGAGAGAGTTTGCTCTCGCAGAGTGCAGCGATTCTGTCACTGCAAGGAGGGCTGTCTCTGTCGAGTGACCCACCCTGAACCCAGACTGGTTGGGGTCCAGGAGATTGTTCTGGTGGAGGTACACAGAAAGTTGGTTAAAGATAGAACGTTCGAAAGTTTTGGATAGAAAGGGTAGAAGAGAAACCGGTCTGTAGTTTTTGACGTCAGTAGGGTTAAGTGATGGTTTCTTGAGAAGGGGGGGTGACTCTAGCAGTCTTGAAGGCAGATGGAAAGCATCCTGCCTGGAGGGAGGTGTTGATGAGGTGGGTTAGATAGGGCAGGAGTTCAGGTGCTATAGACTGAAGAACAGGGAAGGGGACCGGCTCAAGGGAGTGTGTGGCGGGGCGACTGGATGTGGTGAGGTTTAGAAACTCGTTGGGGGAGAGGGGAGCGAGGTGGGATAGGGTGGGACGTGGAGAGGTGAGGGAGGGTGCGATAGTGCAAGCAGCAATAACCGGGTGGTGAGAAAAGGAGGATCTGATGTCGTTTACCTTCTTGTCAAAGATGTTAGCGAAGTCAACAGGGAGAAGGGAGGAAGTAGGAGAAGGATGTGGGGGTTGAGGAAGTGTAGAGAAGGTTTCAAAGAGTTTCTTAGGATTAGAGGCAGAGAATAGGATTTTAGAGTGATAGAAGGCAGCCTTAGCAGCAGAAAGGGAGGAGAAGAAAGTGGAAAGAAGAGATTGGAAATTGAGAAGGTCCTCTGGGAGTTTGCCTTTTCTCTATTTGTGCTCTGCCACTCTCAGTCTCCGTCTGTCAGTACGTACTGAGTTGGTCAGCCAAGGGGCAGGTGGAGTTGTGTGTGCAGGCCTGGAGGTGAGGGGACAGAGATTGTCCAGAGAAAAAAAGAGGGTAGAGAGAAGAAGATCAGTTGCAGTGTCAGGGGGTAGGAGAGAGAAAGATTCAGGTATAGGGAGGATAGGGGTAACAGAGGAAGAAAGATCAGGGATGTAGAGAGAGTTGAGGTGTCTACGGTTGGAAACCATGTGGGTAGGGGAAGGGGCTGAGGGGGTGAAGAGAGGGAGAGAGAATAGGACATGAAATAGTGGTCAGAGAGCTGGAGGGGAGTAACAGAGAGATTGGAAATAGGACAGAGTCTAGTAAAGATAAAGTCCAGCTGGATGCCGGCCTTGTGGGTAGGAGGTGATGGTGAGAAGTGAAGGTCAAAGGAGGAGAGGAAAGAGAGAAGAGGATTTAGCTTGTTAGTGTGGATGTTGAAGTCACTGAGAAGGATAAGTGCAGAGTCATCAACAGGGAAGTGCGAGACAAGTGTGTCAAGCTCCTCCAGAAACTCACCAAGGGGGCCTGGTGGGTGGTACACAACCACGATTGTGAGTTTGACTGGATAAATGACAGTAACAGCATGACATTCAAAAGAGGGTGGAGAAAATTGTTGAATGGAAACAAGAGAGTATTTCCATTTCAGGGAGATTAGCAGTTCAGTA
This sequence comes from Lampris incognitus, assembly GCF_029633865.1. Lineage (NCBI taxonomy): Eukaryota > Metazoa > Chordata > Actinopteri > Lampriformes > Lampridae > Lampris > Lampris incognitus. The sequence goes on from NC_079217.1 coordinate 54,975,866, forward strand.
CCACCACCCCACCTCTGGAGGTGTGAGAAAAAGAGTACACATCAGACAGAGCTGCGGGTGTGGTAGTGTTTTCTGGCATGATCCAGGTCTCAGTTAGAGCAAGAAAGTTGAGGGAGAGCAAGGATGCATAGCCTGAGATAAACTCAGCTTTCGGCACTGCAGACTGGCAATTCCAGAGCTCTCCCGTCACCACTTGCTCAACATGAGTGGAGAGAGTGGGATCGATGAGATTGGTAGGGTCACAGTGCCTAGGAGTGACCCAGCGTCTATGCCATTCCCAGGAAGAAGAAAGGACAGAAATGCGAAGGGAACAAATAGTCTATACTAGATACACAAAATACAGATGACTGACCAGATATAAAAAGAGCAGTCCATGCTTGACGAAGTCTTGGCTTGAAAAAGTCGTGTTTCTCTTTGTTCACTCTGGCCTTCATTCAGCCTAGGCCTGTTGGCCTGACACTTGGAAGCGTACCAGCAGGGATTTGAAGGACACTGATTGCTAATTGTCTGCCATGAGTGCAGGCCACACCCTGGCCACTTAACACCCAATTGGCCAAAGAGGTACACTGAAAATAGGCTTATTGCCCAGAAACTGGACACTTATGTAAAACTCTATCAAACCTCACACAATACTATTGAAACTGCAAACAGCAAGTTACCAAGGAATATATTTACAAGCTAAAAGGATAACTAAGTCAAAACAGCTAGGCAACAAGAAATATTTAAGGGCACACTAGGTGAAAAACAGCTACAGCTAGAATAAGTAAATAAGATAAGTAAGTAAATAGGATAAGACAGCTACAGCTACAATAAGATCCCACTAGGAACCAGCATCAGATGTGTAGAGAGAATGACTTATACTCAAGCAGCTGGAATAAAACTAATAGCAACTTGTTAAGCAAGAAAGATGATACTTACTCTATTCTAGACGAATGAGCAATTCAGAATCGCTCCAGAAGTTAAAATGCACACTGGACTGAAACTGAATCAGGCTAGACTTGTAAATCCCTGTGATGATCTGGCCACACCCTGGCCACTTAACACCCAATTGGCCAAAGAGGTACACTGAAAATAGGCCTATTGCCTATTTGATCTATTTGATCTTTGGTCTATTTGATCTTCACATCTAAATCACATTGTTGAGATATTATATCTGTATGAAACCTCAGGTCTTACATGCAAACAACCACGTGTTAACCCTGACTGTGAAAAAAAAAACAGATGATACCACTTCTACAAACTGTTGTTGAACTTACTGACAGGTAACACGCAATGTGATGAGATCTTTTTGTTTCCTCAGATTAAAGCCTTTACATAAAATAAGATTAAGGGTCATGACCAAAACGGCACTCAACTGCGGTACTTAATTTGTACCTGTCAAATCAATTCTTTCTTTTCTTTTTTTGGGGGGAGGGGGGTCTAGCTGAACCATTGTTATCCTAACATCAAGTAAGAAAAAAAGGAAGGTTGCGCGATAAATTTGAATTCATCTGGCACTCCAGACTGCAAATCCCTGACCCAGTGGCAATTTACATTTCCAAAAATATCGACAAAGTATATTTGTAATATTTGACAAAATCCTTAATCCTGAGAATACAGGATCCCAGAGCACAGGGTTGAATCCTTTGTAGCCCATTACAGCAACAGCATTAACGACCAGTAAACATTCTACATCTCCTCTCTCTCTCTCTCTCTCTCTCTCTCTCTCTCTCTCTCTCTCTCTCTCTCTCTCTCTCTCTCTCTCTCTCTCTCTCTCTCTCTCCTCTCTCTCTCTCTGCACTGAATGCGGGAAGGTTGGGAGCGTGAGTGAGGGCGTTTAATGAGCTTGAGTGTTTTTTTTTTGGCTTAATTCACTTGTTTCCTACCGCTTTCACTTTTCTTCTTCTCTACATGGTGAGGTGAGAGAAGTTTAATTTCACTTCGTCGTTGGTTGTTGGAAAGCGACTGGAGTAGCTAGTCGGCGTTTGGTGGTGTCCCGCTTGGCGTCCCTCCCCGGTGAGGGCTCGCTTCCCCTGTCTATCAGACATGGGGTTAGAGTCGTGGTTGACTCACGGTACACTGTCGAACAGGTTCTCCTGGCTGCAGGAGAACAGGTCTGCTAGGAGAACATCACCTACGGCTCTCGGATGAACAAAGCCGTGGTGGCTTTTCTCCGAGAGGAGCGTTTAGTCCACCTGTTGGTCGAGAGAGGCCTGGTGCTGGACGATTTGTTTGTAGCCGTCTCGCCATTGTTTGTGCCGTCGACACGTGTAACCGTGTCAGCCGTACCTCCGTTTATCCCGAACGAGCTCATTGAAAAAGAACTGAGTCGTTTCGGAAAGTTTGCTGGCGGGTTCAGAACAGTTCGCCTGGGTTGTGGCGACGCTAGACTGCAGCATGTTAACTCCCTGCGGAGACAGGCCTTCGTGTATCTAAATGACCCCTCAGAACACCTACAAGTGTCATTTAAGGTCAAATACGAACACGGCTTCTATCTACACTTTGTATGCAAGTTCTGGCAGCATGAAGTGCTTTGAGTGCAGCGATGTCGGCCACAAACGTTCATCCTGCCCGCACAGGGAGCCCACAGAAGGCAACAGTACAGGCGAGCATCAGCCTGACGGCGCCGCTGAGGGCGGTAGCCCGCAAACAGCGCAGCAGGCTGCAGGAGATACCGCAACCGGTGATCCGCAACCTGGTACGGGGGGAAATGTAACAACCGAGCAGGACAGCAATACTGTAAATGACGGTAATCTGAGTGGTACTGAAGCACAGGATGCGGATGTATACAGAGACGAAGGACAGACAGAACCAGTGAGAGACAGTCACCCAGCCGAGGCTGAGAGTCAGGTCTCTGCAACAGGTGAGTCACACTGTGAAAACGCCGGAAATGAAGATGAGGACATTGTTCTGATCCGTTATTCCCACCTATATGCTTATTTAGGTGTCATTGATAATAAATTATTAGGCACACCGTTATTACACAATGCCTAACGTGGCTTGCTTTATTCCACCGTATTGCAAGACTGCCCGAATATTCCTCGCGCTTCTCCCCACATCAACAGGTGACGTCACATACATACGGGTGCCCTTACATGCCAAACCGGTACATGACAGACATGTTAGAGGATGATAGCCTATCTCAGTTTACTGATATTGTGTCACAAGGTGATCAGCAGTCATACTCATTGAAAGAGATTAATGATTTCCTTGACGAAACCTATGGCAGACAGTCTGTGGATGTATCAGATTTCTTCTCAGATTTGGACAGTTTGTTAACTCTGTTATGGAAATTAGAAAAACAGCTGGATATGAAGAGCTCGGTAAGTAGAAGAGGTTTCGTCTAAAGAAGATTCTGACGAAACTCAGGAAAGAAAAGCGAGGAAAGGTTCCTTTAAATGTTCAAAACTGAAATATAGGTGATACACGAAATGTGTTTTTCTCTCTTGGAAAGGTTTCACTGTCTTATCCTTCCTTTTCTCTCTTCTTTTAATTGACAGTTTGCGAGTAAGGAGTCTAAATATTAATGGAGGATGGGATAGAGTTAAGCGTGGTGTGGTAGCTGAGCTGATTAGAGCTAAGAACATAGATGTGCTCTTCCAACAGCAAACACATAGCTCTGTAGACAACGATATAGAGTGGGGAATGAATTGGGCAGGCCAGGTTTTTTTGAGCCATGGTACCAACTTTAGTGCAGGTGTAGCTGTTCTTTTCTCGCAGCGCCTTCTTTTAACAAATGTTTGGACATGTGAAGTGGAGCAGGGCACAATCCAGGTAGTTCAGGCAACAATCCGAGAAATACCTTTTGTGTTTATAAATGTGTATGCTTATAATACAGGCACCGATCGCTTGAGATTGTTTACAAAACTGAGGGATAAACCTAAACAATTTAATAGTGGCTCAATCATAGTGGTGGGAGGAGACTGGAATTGCACTACACACCCTACAGTTGACAGAAACTCAGAAGAGCCCCATCCACCGTCAGCTTCTTTTCTGTCCACTGTGTTCGCAGAAAACGACCTTACGGATGTTTGGAGGACACTTAATCCAAAAGCTAGGCAGTACACATGGGTAAAAGCTGCCTAGGGTAGTGTGAGGGCAGCCAGGTTGGACAGGATTTACCTCAATCAAACATACAGCAACAGGTTGATTAAGTCCACGATATCACCCGTGGGATTTTCAGATCACCATTTAGTAGTGGCAGATTTTTCCTTACAAGTTCAATTTCGACACTGTTCCTACTGGCACTTCGATGTGCGGCTAACGCATGATAAAGCCTTCTGTCAGTTCGTCTCTACAGCAGCCTGTTCAGTGCGGAGACCTGTGACTCTGACTGTGTTGGGGAGATACTGGAGGGACTGCCTCAGCTGGGTGAAACACAGGTGACTTCGCTGGAGTCCCCCATCTCCTTTGATGAGATGTCTGCGGTGGTTCAGCAGCTCAGCTGTGGCAAAGCCTCCGGAGTTGATGGACTTCCTTCAGAGTTCTGCAAGACGTTCTGGACTCTAATTGGACGAGACTTACACGATGTTTTTAAAGAATGTTTGAACTCTGGAACTCTACCTTTGAGTTGTAGAAGGGCTGTCCTGACACTGCTACCAAAAAAGGGAGATCTTGGCCTACTGAAAAACTGGAGGCTAGTTTCATTGTCATGTACTGACTATAAGATAATTGCAAAATGTCTTTCAAATAGACTCAAACAGTGTATAGAAACGGTTGTACATTACAGCCAGACGTACTGTGTTCCTGACCGTACAATTAAGGATAATCTTTTTTTGATACGGGACATTATTGCCATATCTAAGCTCCAGGAGCTAGATGTTGGCCTGCTTTCCTTAGATCAAGAGAAGGCTTTTGACAGGATTGGTCATTGCTATCTGTTCAAAACACTTCAAGGTTTTGGTTTTGGGGATAGATTTGTTAACTGGATCAAGTTTGTATTCCAGAGCTAGTGTTCTGTTGAAGGTAGGACGTGGACTCAGCTGACCTGTCTCTGTTATGAGAGGTATAAGACAGGGTTGTCCCTTATCTGGGATGCTGTACTTCCTGGCCATTGTACCACTTTTATTTCAGCTCAGGCAGGGGCTCCCAGGGCTAACCTTTTCAGGGAACATCACCACTGCAGTTAGCTTATCAGCATACGCTGACTATGTCACGGTTTTCTTAACAACCCAAAATGATGTACAATTTCTCAACTATGACAAGCACCTGTTCTTTCTGGACCTGGCTGGCATGGATTTCACGACAACACCCTTCTATCAATCTGTTCTCTGCGCTTGGGGAATGGTCTTATGCACCAACAGCGACTACTCCCAGCTCTATGGCAGTGTAGGGGAGGAACCACTGTTCCATAACCCACTGATACGCTGCAGGATACTCAGCTCCGTAAGTGTACTGAGATCCCTCATAAGAGCTGGACTTACGAAGTTAGTGTGTCTCAGATCAGGAGGACAGTGGAAGACAGCTGGCATTTTGAGCCAAGAGACTGGCTTTAAGTCTCTTCGTTTGATGGAGAGGTTGTTGGGAGAAGTGATCAGTGCACTTCCTGGCTTCTTCAGGGAGGCACTAAGAGCGGAGTGTGGAAAGGATCAGCCAGCTATGTCGCCTGTCTTTCCATCTTTGTCAGTCCATGCGGCAGTGGAAGAGCAGGAAGAAATGAAGGGGGCCATTCTGTCCTTCAAAATACCAGAACTACATGACCTCTCAAGTACATCACAGAAGGACTTGTACACAGTTGCTGTAATGGTTCTCAACAGAACATCACTAGCCGGCGTGCAGGAGTCGAGATGGTTGAGTGTGTTGGCACCAGGCTCATCCCCCAGGGGCAGCTGGAGGTCCCTGTACAAACCCCCCATAGAGAAACGCACTGCGGATCTACAGTGGAGGGTGGTACACGGGGCTGTGGCTACGAACAGACATGTGGCACACATTGATCATAGGGCAGGGAGTCACTGCGCTTTCTGCAATGATGAGGAAACCCTACAGCGCTTATTGCTCAGATGTCCCAGGTTGGGCCCTCTTTTCTGTGTACTGCAGCGGTGGCTCAGAGGTTTAGGAGAGGTTCTTGCAGATAGCCTGTTTGTCTTTGGTCCAAGGTACATGGCAGCACGGTGCAGACATGTCACCTTGGTTAATTTTTGGATAGGTCAGGCGAAAATGAGCATTTGGCTTAGCAGATGGAACAAGATGAAAGGCACAGGGTCCACAGACGCCATGCTCATGTTCAGAGGTCTAGTGGCTGCTCGGCTGAAAATAGAGTTCATGTTTTTCAAACTTAGTTCAAACTTGGAAGGATTTATTTCTATGTGGGGACATGGGGATGTGCTGTGCACAGTGGAAGACCAAGTGCTTCTTCTTAATTTTTGAAAAAAGGGAAAATAGTGGGAAGGTCTGTATCCTTTTGTTTTTACTGTGTATGGCAATTGTTGTGTTTTTCCAATATGTATATGAGTATTTGTGTTAATGTTATCTTGATGTGACTGAAGAATTGGAACATTAAAGGCTTGGTTAAAGGTCAAAGGTCTCTCTCTCTCTCTCACTCTCTCTCTCTCTCTCTCTCTCTCTCTCTTTTTTTCTCTCTCTCTCTCTCTCTCTCTGAAATTCAAATGGCTTCATCGGCATGACGGCATGACGAGCCAGATTGTCCTCCATCTCCCCTTTTCAACAGCAAGGCTGTGGTCCCTTAGTCTGCACACAGCCAAGGCTCTCTTTAGTTGTTGAGCAGTTTAGTGGTTGACCAGCTCAAATAATCTGCTGTGATGTACTGTGGATTTAGATCCAGACAGCACTGCATTTTGCTCTGTGTTTTTGTTTGCCAGTAGGTGATGTAGTTTTGTTTTAACTGTTTTGTAATTTAACTGAGTCGGATTTGTGACGGGTTTTATTCCTGAGGTGTGTTAATGGCGCAGGTTTGTGGTCTCAGCCTCAGGACCAGTTGGGTAAGAGGGTTCCTGTTTCCTCCCCAGTTTTCCTCAGCCCCCCCCCTTCTCACTCTCTCTGCCCCCCCCCCCATCTCTCACTCGTCATTAACGTGTTACTGTTGTGGAGCTTGTTATAAAAATAGAAACAGTCTTGCCCTGGCAGGGCTTTGACAGTTGAAAGCCCACTCCAGCTGATTCCTTCATCATTTGATTTACTCCCCGCTTGTTTAAATGTCTGCTCTGCGCTTTCATCCTCACTTCTTCTTCCTTCATCTTTTATTTTAGGAAAGTGTTTAATTGATTAGTTCCCTCTCAAAACAGCTTTTAGAACAGGAAGTGGAGAAGAAGAAGAAGACAATGAAAAAGAAGTGGAGGAACAGAAACAAGTGGACACGGGGGGACAGAGGTTTATAGACATTGAAAGTGTGTCTGTTTATCAAAGTTGACCTGGAGGATCAATGTGGCTGCTTGAGACTTCTAGTAGCATTGTGAATTTAAACGAGTCTACCTGTAGGGCTTTTGTGTGTGTTGACACGATGCAACTGGGTTTTTTGTTTCTTTCTTCTTCTTTTTTTTTATCAGCTGTGTTGCAGCTGCTCATCAGATGCTTTGAGAAGAATCAATAATGAGTCCCGTGGTTACACTGTGACTGTTTTAAACCTTTTGTGCACCAAGAGGTTTTCACTCTCTGGTGCAAATGTTTCACTGTTGAAATCCTGAGCACCTTCTGCATTGTGCATGCTGCGTGTATAAATTCTTATCTGTCGTTGTAAATAATAATAATAGCAACAACAATATCAAATATAGCCGCAAGCGGCGATTAATGGGGTCCAAGCAGTATTGTAGCCGCCGTGTGTCCGATCTGTCATATTTGGTATATGGCTTCTATGTGCCACAAAGAATGAGCCTATCGAGTTTCATGAAGATTGGCCATTCACACTAGCAGATATTAGCTGCTGAATTTTGATTGGCTGTTTGGCAGCCATTTTGGTAATCCAGCCAATCAGCACTTTAGGCAATGTAGCCAAATGGGTCCAAGTATAAGTATACCAAATTTCAGATTTTTTGATCACGCGGTTTTTGAGATGTCGGATTACTTGGGTCGCCTGTGTCCTAGACGATTACCGTAATTTTTTAAAATGTCGTAACACTTCCATTGCTTCAGAAACATGTGCCAGAGTTTCCAAAACTGGACCAGACGGTGTCTGATTTCTTGCGTCCTAGCCGACTGCCGTAAAAAGAAAAAGTACGTCGTTATACCCAGGTGTCCTGGCGTGTGGTATGTAGAGCTGCAGCGCTTCCACACCAAATAAGTCAAAATAGCGGACAAACTATATGACTGACATAGGTGGTCCCAATAGTAAAGTTGTTGAGCACATTGAGATGCATGGGTCGATTAAGTTTTGTGTTGATCTGACTTATGCTGTGGGAGTTATGGGCTTTTAAGCATGACCCTTTGTTATAGCGCCACCATCTGGCTGACATGGGTGATTTGTAGTGCCAGAGTAGTGGGGGGCCGTATGAATCCACCTACCAAATTTGGTTGGTCTAGGACTTATGGTTGCTGAGCCTCAGACACTTTTAGCTGAGAAACCGCACCCAAACTAATACAAGTCAAAATGGTGGGCAAACCATATGGCTGACAGATGTGGTCCCGATAACAAAGTTGTAGAGCACATTCAGATGCATAGGTCTGTGCAGTTTTGTGTTGATCTGACTTATGGTGTGGGAATTATAGCCTTTTACGCATGACCCTTTGTTATAGCGCCACCATCTGGCTGACATAGGTGATTTGTGGTGCCTGAGTAGTGGGGGGCCATAGGAATCCACGTACCAAAGTTGGTTGGTCTAGGACTTACGGTTACTGAGCCTCACACACTTTTAGCGGAGAAAAATAATAATAATCCTAACAAATACAATAGGGTTCCACCAGCTTCGCTGCTTGGACCCCTAATATAGTCTATGGGCCAGACGATATTTCGGTACACTCAAGGTGGCAAAACTTACTTATAATTTTTGAAAGGATCCATGTCTGTAGATGATATTTTGGTATGATAACCATTCCTGAGTGGCAGCTGTATCACAGTTATCAGCTCATGAAGTTAACCACCCGCTAAACTAAATTGCATTTTAGATGCTGGTGCATATCCTGGTTTAGCCTCGTGGTCAGGACATTTTTCAATGTTCTATAATATTGTCTTTGGTATCATTTTAAAGGGGACCTTCTTAGCTTTCATTCAAGCCCTGTTGTGGATATTTCTCACAAATATAGAGGTCACTTGAGCTCTTCAACCCGTCAATAACACACATCTTTCTGCAATGTTCGCCTAAACTATATACTTTCTTTTAGCCCTGTGGCATCTAGGAATATCAGGGACACAAAACACAAAAACTGGAATACTCACAGGACTGTAAAGATTCAGGAAATGTATAATATACCCATACTATTTCATTGTGTGAGGTGATTGTGAGCCTTAAATGAGAACTAGACCAAAGCCAGTTAGGTCACAAACTGGTCTCTATACATTTGTTTAAATACACAATCAAAATACATGATAAAAAGGAATACCATAGTGAGGTAATGAACTATTTTAATATTTTAAACAACATTGACATTTACATATACTTAGTCAATGATACATGTAATCCCATATCATTAGTGGGTATATGTAATGGTAATGGGTAGGGTAATGGGTATATGTGAATATGGTTACATTATTGTTATCAAGCTCTGGGTAATCAAGTCCAGAATCAACATCCTGTGCATCAATAGACTACTACCACAGTAATACCATCAGAATCATCACACTGTCATTCATCAAACTGCTCGTTTCTCTCATCATCTGACTCCCCAAGTTCAAAGTCCAGTTCTGGACCATCCTGCTGTTTTTGGTTACTGCAGGTCTGTAACCTGCACATGTTTGTGCATGGAAGTCCATTTGACAGGCACATGCAGCTTGGCATTTTGCATGACATGCACACTTGCATGTTAGCATTTCCAAGACCACATCTGGTGCAGGTGGGGAGCGCATCCAGTAAATGGCCAGCTTGCCTTCATCATCTGTCCATCCATACTCAGTAGGGCTTGGCACCACAGGGTTAGCCTGCAGACAGCACTTCCATATTGCTGCCTGATAGTTGGCTCGTTGAACATGCATAAAGAGACAGTCTCTACATGGTGGCAGCTGGCTGGACTCAACCTCTCCCCTGTTGGTGCAGAAGAGCTGGTAACACAGTTTGTTCACCTCAGCAGTGCTGCTATTAGCAACATACATCCGACAGGTGAACTGCTCAATTTTCTGGAACAGCTCATCACTCACATTCCATGTCTGTCCCAGTTGACTAAAAGTCTCTTGGCAGGAAGTGTGCTTTCTCACTATCTTCAGGGCATTCAGCTTCCCTCGACCAGCGAATGCACTGACAGTGTCGCAGCCTGTGAAGGCATGTAAGCCAATTAGGCTGTCACAGATGCTGTCTCCAAGTGAACTTGCCAGTTTGGTGATGTCGACAAACCGTGTGCGGTTCTGAGTCCCACACTTCTGGTAGATGGGACAGGTGATGTCCTTCTGGAAGCCAAGACAAAGCACCATGACATCAGTGTCCTCAGCTGTGATGATAACTGACTTTGAGCCCGCATTTGCTGCATGCAATGCATGCAGGAGCAGACGGGTGTCAGCTTCTTCATGTGTGGAGTGCAGTTCTGCTGCTTCCTCACACCCATCTTCTGTCAACTTGCAGCAGGTTTCCTCACAGGTCACGTACAACACCTTGCCATGCAGCATAGCTCTGTATCGTGGGAGTTTCCACTCCTCCACCAGAAACTTGATGAGACTGGTCTTGTTGGAGGAACTGCACAGAAATTTTCTCCACTGCTGGACGTGGTGTCCCCCTGCAAGATTCTTGTACTGGAGAGTGATGTCTCAACCCCGGTTCAGTCGTTCAGCATCTTTGATCGAAGTCTGGTGATAGACATCAAAAACAACATCAATCCTCCCACTCTGTGCTCCCTCATGGAGGACCTGGGTCAAGGCTGACTCTGCCACCTGTGCAAAGGTTTTGTTGTTGCCATTCATTTTTTGGACCAGGCTCATCCCATCAACGATGGAAGTAGATGGGATTGGGATGTCTTCTGCAGGAGATACATTCTTTTCAAGCTCTCTGGCAAGTGCAGCCTTGTTTGTTTTTCGTAAGGACCCATCAGCATTTGCCAGTGCCCATGGTAGTGGGCCCAATGGGTAGGCAAGGACATCCTTCAGATTCACCTTCCTGCTTTCAGCCACCAGGATCATGTGATGAAAAGGTTTCTATCTGCCTTCAGAACCACATCCTGTGCTTTCTTTCCATGAGCTTGTTTTGTGCTGACATTGGAGAATGTTTTCAGACTTGGCTTGGTCATCTTGTCGTGGAATTTCACAGGTGGTGGGTCTGCATCTAACCTTGTTTGCTGGAATGCTTGGTAGGCCTCTTCTCCTTTCTCAAGAGCTCTCAAGAGATCTATGGTCACATCAGGTGGAGCCATGTTGCCAGTGGAGAGGCTAACCAAATCAATCTCATCAGGGGACATAGGATTGAGCCAGTAATTCTCCATAAGGTCCATGAGAGACTGGACATCTGCTTCATCTCTCTTGATCCTTGGACTCTGTAGATCTGGATGAGACCATTTGCACCTGCCTTGACCTGTCAGGTCTCTCAGCTGTCTGAGGTACATGCTTCTATACTCAGCTGTGAGATAATATTTGGTCACAGCTCCTGGCTTCAAGCTGAATCCCTTTTTCCCTCCAGCTGTTTGGGTGTCTTTGTTCACCGTTTCTTCTATAGCTTGGTCAACAGGGATTCGGCTAAAGGGATTGGTGGAGCCCAGTTGGACTGAGAAGCCTCCTTCCATGAATTCTGTGTACACATCTGGGTGTGTGATGGGCAGCTCAGACATCTGGGCGTAGTAGTAGGGGAGGTAGCGTGCATAATTCATCCTGTCATAAGCAAAGCACCATGGGATCATTGCTCGAATGCTAGCCAAGTGTAGCATCCAGTCTCCCTCTCTGGATGCTCGGATGAGCCCCAACAAGATTTCAACCATGTCCAAATAGGACATCCAGAAGTTCGAGAGGCTGCCGTTTCCACCTCTAAGGAACTCACGGTAGACTTCAAATAGATCCATGATGCGTGTACAAGAGCTGTTCTCGAGGACCTCCTTCAAAGCATGTTGTGAGACTTCTTTCCCAAGGCTGTCAATGGTCTTCAGTGTCTCATTCAGGTGAACCATGTCATTCCTGTGAGTTTCTTCCAACCAGGACAGGAAACCATTCAAGGTCAGTCACATGAGAGCCTCATACAGGAGCTTGTGTAGTCGCACTGCCCTGTTGTACTTGCGGCCATCCATAACATCAGCAATTGAGCCTTCTGCAATCATGCCAGACTCAATGCAGAGGTCTTTGAGTCCAGCATATTGGAAACGCTTACCTATTATTGCCAGCAGTATGCAGATGGTGTGGAATACCCCAAGCCTAACGATGATATCATGGAACTTGTCATGGTGTTTCCATGTGATCTCGACAGCCTTCGCATACAGGGCTTGGTCAAAGACACAGACAATCTTCCTCAGGCCTAAGCACTGCATGATGCTCAGTGACTGGTTAAGCACCTCGTTGACAGTAGACATTTGTGTCGCTGGAGCATTGATGGTAGGCAGATAGCCTATATTGCCGGGGATGACCGTCATCTCTCCTCGAGTCAGGATGTTGAAGTCTGTCCAGCTGCTGACTGACTGTTCTTCTTGTTGTGACATGCGAGCTAGGACCCAAAGAAGGTTTTTCTCTCTGGCAAGCTTAGTATTGGCTGCAGTATCGGCATCTGACTTTTTGCTTTGTGGTGGCCCTACCCGTTGTCCAGCATTGTAAGTTGGTAACATTGGTGGGGGTCCATCAATGCTTCTCTTCTTTGTTTTGGGAACAGTGGGCATGGGTTGGACAGGAAGTGGGTTGACTGGCTTTGCTTGCACAGCAATCCCATTGACTCTGTGAGATGTTCCCTCACCACTGACAGTTTCTTCAAGACGGTCGATATTGTCCCAGGCTAAAGTTGTGAATATGCCAGGATGGATGTTAGCTGGAAGGGCAATGCCACTCCCTGATGATGAGAGTTTCTGGAGACACAGGGCAGTGTTGATCTCTTCCATCTGTGAATAGGACACACTGTGACCAAGTCGGTTGAGGATGTTTATCAACTCTACATTTCCTGTCAACGATTTGACACTGAATGGCAGAACAATGTGCTTGGAAGGCTTGGTATTTCCACATGTCACTGCATATACTACGTCATGGCCAAATGACTGCAGAAGGCACTGCACTCTCTGGGATGCATGATCAGGATCATTTGAGCCTGTGAGTAGAGAGTACAGGGAGATAATGAGCGACTCTGGAATGGTAGGACATTCTGCTTCTGGTTTGACTTCAGGCGGCCAGGTTTGAGGAACATCTTGACTTTTAATGTCTGCTCTCAATTTCATGGCTGCTTTGGCTATAACATCTTGTGCACTGACACGTTTCAGGGTCTGCAGCTCCCTTTTGAGAGACTGATTTTCTTTGGCAAGTTCCCTCATGGACAAGTTATCGGGATAGAGGAGGAATTTTCCTTTCTCATCAGGGAATATCTGCAAGGCTCCAGCAAACTCACTCTCCAGGTTTCGCCTTATGTGCTTCTTGGTTGATTCCTTGACTTGGGCAATGCCTTGGGAGTTCATTGAAGCTACCAGTCTAGAAGAGAGATCAGTCATTGTCATCACTTGAGGATTGCCAAAAAGCTCCATCCTGATGAAGAGGAACAGCTCATTGTATGCCTTATTCACAGCAGCTTCATACTGGGCTGCAGCATCATCATCTTCATTGCTGGCAACCTCTCCTTTGGAAACCTCTTCTTTGGTGTAAAGTCTATAGCATGACCTGTGGTAGTGCCCTTCAGCTGCTACAAGGTCTCTACTCACAATGGCAAGGATTCTGCTGTCCCTTTTCTTTGTGGCTGCACTCCTGATCTTTGCATCAGCTCGCAGTTCTCGACACTGCACCAGTACTTCTCCCGTATTCTGTCTCTTGGAATATTTGCTGTTTTTCTGACAAAATATGCACTCTGCATCATAAGTCCTAGATGTACTAGGAGCATGTCGAGCTACTCTCTTAGATTGTTTCTCTTCAGCAGAGACACAACTTTTCTTTTCTTTTGCAAGGAGGCCATCAAGAATTTGCTTCATAGTGAAGATACTGCGACACTTTCTGTGGTAGTAGATTGCTGGAATCTGTCCCTCAGGAATGTCTTTTGCCAGTTTCAAAACTGGTGCATGATTTCGTATCTGAGCTGCCCTGAGCAGAGTTCTCCATGAGTCGACACTTTGTAGTGAAACCAGCTTATCTGTATCATCAGAACAGTGGATAATATACTCCACCCGTGGGCGCTTTGGTATTGGGTAAAAACTTGCTTGTTCACCAGTGGCCATATTCAGTCAGTTTTCACCTGCCACATACAAACAAATACATGTAACTTAGGTGTATGAACACTACTAAAACAAAGTTTACTTTGCTTCACCAGCGTCATATTACCATTATTTATCTTACATAGCCACAAATAGATACATTACCTAGTTGCTATGCAACAGCTGTATTTTGTCCACATGAGGCCGCTAAAATCAACACAAGATGAAAGTTCCTCGTAGCCACTTTAACTAATCATATTAACATATACATTAAAAGAACATGCTAACATTATGGGAAATTAGCTTACAATCTTCTCCAGAGTGAGACAAGAAGATAGATACCAGTTTCCTCCATATGTGTTTAGTAGAAAGCTATCTGGCTGCACGTTAGCCTAGCTTAGCACAATGAATGGAAGTACACAGTACTGGTTATCCTTGGTTGTTGGCCAACTAAGAACTGTCCCAGAGTTTAAGCTAGGCTAATCAGTACCAGGGGTGTTGAAATGCTATATTTGTAAAAATCTGGGCAAATACACAATCGTGAGAGGCACAGAAACAGGTTTCCTGAAAGAAAAATGAAAGAGCTGCTCATTTGGAAAGGTTATCATGTATTATTTTACTTCTGTTAGTGTACCAAATAAATGGCACCAGTGAAGTTGTGTCACCTTGGGTGATATCGATATCTGGTCTGACCCATGGACTAACTGGCTTTGGTCTAGTTAGCTTCTTAGTAATAATGCCCTTCTAATTTAAGGTTCACAATCACCTCACACAATGAAATAGTATGGGTATATTATACATTTTCTGAATATTTACAGTCCTGTGAGTATTCCAGTTTTTGTGTTTTGTGTCCCTGATATTCCTAGATGCCACAGGGCTAAAAGAAAGTATATAGTTTAGGCGAACATTGCAGAAAGATGTGTGTTATTGACGGGTTGAAGAGCTCAAGTGACCTCTATATTTGTGAGAAATATCCACAACAGGGCTTAAATGAAAGCTAAGAAGGTCCCCTTTAAAATGATACCAAAGACAATATTATAGAACATTGAAAAATGTCCTGACCATGAGGCTAAACCAGGATATGCACCAGCGTCTAAAATGCAATTTACTTTAGGGGGTGGTTAACTTCATGGGCTGATAACTGTGATACAGCTGCCACTCAGGAATGGTTATCATACCAAAATATCATCTACAGACATGGATCCTTTCAAAAATTAGAAGTAAGTTTTGCCACCTTGAGTGTACCGAAATAGGAAATTTTGGGCTCTGGCCCATGGACTAATAACAATAACTTTGGCTTCTGGTGTGGGAAGATGGCTGCGCGAATTCACATTTGCGGCAGCCTCACCTATAATGCCCATGCAGTGTCTTTGTCCACGTCTGCGTCTAAGTTTTGTCTTTGTTTGATGTTTGGGAGAGCTGGCGCTGGATCGGCTGGGAGAGCGGGGCAGGCTCAGCTAACTGCTAGCCTATGCAGACCGGCAGTTCCGATAAACCGAGGGCGGTCTGGCGGCGACCTCACCTGGCGTTGGCTGGTGTTTTTGATGTCGTTGTGGGGAGTGTGGGGAGGTGTGTCTGGCTGGGAGAGCTGGTGCTGGATCGGCTGGGAGAGTTTGGTCTGCTTCGTCCGGTGGGCTTGGGGACCACGGCCTGGAGCTGCGAACGAGGAGAAACGCCGAGGGCGGTCTGACAGGACGCGGAAGCGGGGCGGGCTAAGCTAACTGCTAGCCCATGCAGACCGGCGGTTCCGACAGTCCTCCTGGCTGGCGTTCATTCCCGTGGACGGTGATTTTTTTTATTTGTTTAGTTTGATATTGGTGTTAGTTTGGGTATGTGTGTTCTTGTAGTTTTTGGATGTTTTTGTCTTTGTGTTGTACTTCCGTGGGCTGGGGGAAACGGCATTTCGTTTCATTTCATGTACGCAAGTGCATGAAGTGAAATGAAAAAGTGTTCCTGATTACCAATTCCTGATTTAATTAGTTAACCCATAAGAGAATAATGGTGAAGTCTACAGCTTGCAGTTTTAAAAAACCCCGTTCATCTATTTGCCTTTCTAATCTTCTGTTTTTCATTGGAACCCGTCGGTCTGGTTTGTATGTATCTTTCATTGTGCCAGTACTTCTTTGTGTGACAAATCTCATGGTTTTGTTGTTTACACTCGTGCCGAACAGCACTGTACACACCGCGCACTCATCCATAAGCATATGTTGAAATAAAGACCCCGCGCGCGCACACACACAGACTGAATAATTTACCAGTAAGTCACATCCCATCAGCATTGGTGTTTTTAAAATGGCTCCAGTATTCATACCCATACTCAGAACAATGCCAGTGCTACCAACAGAGAGTTACAGCATTATTCAGACAAAGTTCTCACACAGAGCCTCTAAGTGCCGCTCAAATAATGTTTTGTAGCGAAGTCAGGGGGGCAGCCCAGGAACCGCCACAGCCGGGACGCGAACTCGGATCTCCCACACCGCGGGCGACAACGTTAACCAGTCGACTCAAGGGTCCGACGTGTTAGCCAAGGGCCAACCTGTCTACTTATTCGTGTACGTTACACTACACCCCCTCCTTCGAGATTCGCGTCCCCGCGAATCGCCACAGGCAGGACGCGAACCTGGTGCTCCCGCACCGCAGGCGACTACGTTAACCACTCAACTAAAGGGTACGAGCCGTTAGCCAAGAGCTACCGAGCTTATTCATCCGTGATCGTTATATTGCCCCCTTCCTTCGGGATTCGCGTCCGACGGCGTCACGGTCCTTCACCATCCCATTTCTGACACCAATGTAGCGAATTTGGGGGTCAGTTGCAGAATCGCCGCAGCCGAGACGCGAACCCGTATCTCCCGCATCGCGGACGACATCCCTAACCGCTCGACTAAAGGGTCCGACCCGTTAGCCAAGGGCCAACGTGTCTACTTATTAGTGTACGTTAGTTTACATTCATTTAGTCCTCATTATTCATATGTACAGTATAGATGTGCACGTTCTGTCAACACACGCACGGGCAGCTTTTCACTAATTCCCTTTGCTATCCGACCCGTTCTCTGTCTCCCACCACCTCCCCATCCCAGCGTCAGTGGGGGTCATACAGAAGATGAGGTCACAGTCCATTTTACCCCATCAAGTCTTCCTAGGATACCCCCCCCCCCCCAAAAAAAATGGATTCTTGACCCCAGCCATCAGACAGGGGAATGCTTAATGTCCTGCTTGCTGATTGAGTTGCAGGGCTGTCTCACCTGTTTCAGGTTGAATTCAGGATGATATGTGTTTTTCTTTATATCCAGCCAACCAACCACATTATGTTCTGCAGCACTCACATAACTTGTGATTTTGTCTGACTAGAATCAGTATATACAGCGTAATGGGAGAGAAAAAAATGAAAATAAGACTATACACACACACACACACACACACACACACACACACACACACACACACACACACACACACACACACACACACACACACACACACACACACACACACACACACAAACGACACCTGCAGGCAAGTAGCATTTTAACAAAGCTTGAATCCATTCATGAGAAACAAGCTAAGCTAACTGCTAGCCCGTGCAGACCGGCGGTTCCGACAGACGTCCTGGCTGGCCTCGTCCCCTTGGACAGTGATTTTTTGTTTAGTTTGGTATATGTGTTAGTTTGGGTGTGTGTGTTCTTGTAGCTTTTTGCATGTGTTTTTGTCTTCGTGTTGTACTGCTGTGGGCCGGGGGAAACGACAGTGTTCCTGATTCCTGGTTCTTGAGAGATCATCAGTTCTGTTGCCAACAGGCTTTGTGACGCATAATGAAACCGGAATAATGTAATCCGACGCCTCTCTTTGGTGGTTCTCCTCGGCATGCAGTTTCATTGCATGTTATTAGGGCACTTGTGTAAACTGCTCCAAACTAAGTTGTGGTGTTTCATTGATAGGGCATTTCCCACTGTTGGGACGACAAAACCAATTGACTGCTACAATCGAAACCCACTGAAATTCCACCTCCCTCATCCCGAAACCTGGACAAACAGCTTTCCTGCACAAGCACACTGGAAACACTCTCTGACCAGCCGTCAGGTTGAATGACATCTGGAACGAACAAATAGTACAGCATTATGAGATGAAGCTGTGTGTGTGTGTGTGTGTGTGTGTGTGTGTGTGTGTGTGTGTGTGTGTGTGTGTGTGTGTGAGAGAGGGGGGGGGGTATGTATTCCGTGCTGTGTTAGGGTAGTGAGCTTCCACTCGGTAGTCTACTTGACTCAGACAGTCCTTCGCTGCTGCTGATGCTGCGCGCACTTGGCCGCTCACCGTAGTCTTCTTCATCGAGCCACAGCGAAGCGGGATTTGTCCAGTCCACACAGTCGGGAATGTGCAGCTGGATCGCAGAGACGCCGGGACTAGTACGAGTCAACACGCTGCACCTCCAGGACTCGATCCCACCGACCCGGACCGTTGGGTTGTTTTTCCGGGATGGCCGGTGCAAAGTGTCTTCTGAAGATGCCGAGGTAAGAAACGGCTCGTTGCTCTGCAGCAGCTATCGTCCGCTTGAGCCACAGCAGTGGGTGAGGGATGGAGCCGCGTACCTCGCCGGTGAAGTGAGTTGGAAAGTGTGGCGTGCTCCGTCTTGGATACCACATCTTATTAAAACACAATCTGGTTTATTCCATCACTTGTCACGCCGCTGTGCAGATGAGTGGTGTTGCTTTGACGGAGCTCCTTGTTGTTTAGATTTCAAGCAGCGTGTGCAGGTAAACTGGCTTCTTTTGTGTTGTTGCTGATCGCTGCAGTAAAGCAAATTCATATGGCTGCATTGCTCGACTGATGGGGATGTGAAATACGGGAATCTGAAGAACATTTAGACAGAACCTGAACAAACTGTAGACTGCTGTCACGTTAGAGCCATGGGCCTAGCATGAAGTCTAACCACGTAAAATCGTCCTAAACAAGGAATGTATCGTCGTGTTTTATATGCCACATATGCCTCCTGTCACAGTGTTTACAGTGAAAATATGGAGACTCGGTGACAGTGTGCGTTCATGTTTACGTGCAGCTGCCTTGCCACACATGCAGCTCCGCGGTGAAGTGCAATCGGTCGTCAAAACGAAACCAAATCTCTGCAAAAATGTCACCACGGCGTTTGCCCTGAAACACGGACTTGGTGCAGGCGTGTCTCTGCACGTGTGCCAAGGGGTTTAATTGTGTCCCAGCATCAGCTGGCACCTGGATGGCGCGCCCGGGGGCCAAAGGCGCACTCACCTGTCAATCACTGCGATCTTGTGACGTTTGCAAGGTCGCGTGGAAGCACATTAGAAACCCGGCCCGGTTGCCATCTTCGGCGAAATGTGGCCATGGTTTCCATGTGTCCCTTTCACCAGACAAGCCGCTCGGTGTGAACCCGTTTGCGGGTTGTTCACGTATTCATCTAAGTGAGTGTGCCAAGCTCCTGCACGCGGCTCCTCGTCCGCTGCAGCGCCGCGTCTGAAGAGCGCGCCCCGCCGTGTCTGTGCGTGCGTGCGTGCGTGCGCGGAGCCGCGCGCCAGGGGCTGCGCGCTGGAGCTCGTCTGACGCGCGTCTTCAGAGTTATTCGGCATCGGAACGACATCGTCGGTTTGTTTTGCAGCTTGAAGCACCAACACACATGCGTACGGCCTGTGAGCATCCAACACGAACCCGCTCTGTCTTTGACACAAGTGTTGGCAGATAAACGCTTGTTTATTTCCCCGCGAGTAGATCCAGTAGTAATGGGAGCCCCCCCCCGGGGCTTTCGCAATGGTATGTTCTTAAAACGCTTTGAAATGCGCGGATTACGGGGAACAGCTGCCTCTATTTAAATATGCATCCCCAGCCTGTTTATTTCCCCCAATCATCCTCATTAATGCCGCTTCCAGATACGCGTGTGCGTCGCGTATCTCGGTGGAAGCGTGCACAGATGATGATGAAGCTCTTCTCCTGGGTCGGTTAAGTGTTAAGTGGCCCGTGTTGTTTCAGCCTTACGGTTTGTTGTCTGGCAGACGCCCCTCTCACCACACCTTGTTTAACTTTGTTTAAGCGTGTATCTCGTTTTGAATGGCCATGTGTCCGAATTTTGTTTTCTCTCAAAATATCTGCAGACTTTATTTCCAAAAGAGGCAACTTTTCATAACCAGGGCAGAACTGTCAGACACACAAGGCATTTCCCAGTCTTCCTTTCTGTCTTGGTCCCGTGGACATTTTCTGTCTGCGAGCGGGAAATGTCCATCTCAGTGAAGGCAATGTTTTATGTCGCTACACCCCATCAATGGCTTTGTTTTTGAAAGGCCGTATTGTAGTTCACTATGGGGTGGGAGAGTTGGCTTCAGTTCTGTGCCAAACAACACCTAAAAAGATGTGCACTTAAGTTGTGCAACCAGAGAGGACAAACAGGCAACCAGCTGTCTGGCATATGAACTGAAACTGATCCGCTTTCAGAGGCACAACCCGTAAGCCTGGCTGCTGATTGACACGGGTGAAACAGTGACGATAGACCCGGGGCCCAAACATGGAAATGATGTGATTATTTCACCTCTTAAAAAATGGATTTTGACCAGAAAAGTGAGGAAGGAGAACAGCAATGCAACAACTTATTCACAGTCACAAACGTAAAACGCACTCGGATGCTCCAGTCAGAGCAAAGCTGATCTCCTTGATACCCCCACCTGCGACAAATGCAGCGATGCCATCTTGGTACACATGTACAGGCTGTGCCCTCACTTAGAAACAGTCTGGAGAGATATTTTTCACACTCCAGCCAACATCTTAAAGCGCAACCTAGACCCAGACCCAGACCCGCTGATTAGTTTGTTTGGCCTTACTGATGGGGTGGATCCTTATGTGACATTTGCAGAGTGCCGCATAGTTACCTTTGCTTCATTCTTGGCCAGACAAGCAGTTTTGCTCAGGTGGAAGGATGCTGCCCCACCCACACTTAGTCAGTGGCCTCCAGGTGTACTGTCCTGCCTCATCCTGGAGATGTTGCGCTTCTCAGTCAGTGGTTCTGACAAGAACTTCTATAAAATTTGGGAACCCTTTTTAACATACTTCCATAACCCCCAAGTGACATAACATGACATGCATTTTACCTCTGCCCTTGACATAAAAACAACCCCTGGCTCCATGGAAATAGCTGCAGCTTTACTTTTTATTTACTTATTGCCAAATAGTGTGCATTAAAACTACTCTGGAGGGTGGGGGAATGGGGTTGGGAGGGAAGGGCTGTTTTATTTTATCAAAATGATCAATGTCACTGCTATTGCTTCCTTTTCTTTCTTTACTTTTAATGTATACTTTATAGTAACAATGTGGAACACATCTGCCCAACCCTGATAGTTCCTCTTGTTTATAAAAAGGTTTTGGAATATAATCTCCTGGACACTGACTGAGGGGATGTTCTCAGCTTCTGTGGTCAAAGATAGTGGTTTAGTTAGAAACACGGTACTTGACAACGGGTTTGTCTGGGAAAGTTAACTCTGTGCCTCTCTAACTTGCAGCAACTTCCAGTCGTCCGCCATGTTTGAAGGCTCCGAGTCCACCGAGGCAGAGAGAGTCAGCACAGAAGTCCCCATGGCCTCCTCCGTCACGGTTTGTAAGAAGGTACATGCTCCACAAACACCTGGCCCTTCAAAACTAAGAAGTACAATAATACAAGGTGTTCTTTGCTAGTAATAAGTGGAAAACATCTGCCCGTGGAACTAGTGGAAATACACTCGTTAACAAGATGCACCATCTAAAAACACGTCCGTATAGCTCAAGGAAATGGGCGACTGTGTCTTATATTAAGCTAAAATATCTCATTACACGATATAAGACTCAGTCACCCAACAAGCAAAGTGCCCTTGAGCTATGAGGACTGGTGTTAGACGGTGCATCTTGTTACCACGTGTATTTCCACTAGTTCCACGAGCAGATTTATTTCATTTATTACTAGCAAAAAACACCTTGTATTCATTATTTTATTTCTTATTTTTGAAGGGCCATTTTTTGCAGTATGAGTCTATGTGTGTGTGTGTGTGTGTTTATTTGTCTGTGTAAGTATGTCAATCTGTCTGTCCCTGTTTCTCGGTCTCTCTGCTGCATTTGAACTGTGTATTTGTCTTTCTGTCTGTCTGTCTCCATGTCAGGCAAATTCTGTTGTGTTTGTCTTTCTGTCCATCTGCTGGCTCCCCTGTCATTCATGTCTTTCTCTTTGCCTTTACCACCATCTGTTAGTGTGTGTGTCTCCAGCTGTGTGGGAGCTCCCCCCCCCCCCTGTCTCCTGCGGGGTGCCTGTGGCCCCTGTGGGCGAGGTAATAAGATGGACAGCCAAACCCTGAGGTCAGGCTATTTGATTTATCATCTTTCAGTGGCAGAGAGATGAGAGGGAAAATAGCCCACATCAGTAGGCTGAGGTGAAGGCCAGATCGAATTTCCTTTTTAAATCTGGACGTGTGCACGTTTGTGTGTGTGTGTGTGTGTGTGTGTGTGTGTGTGTGTGTGTGCGTGTTTATAATTAGCTTAATGCTCCAGATCTTAATTGACTTCCACTCGAAGTCTCCTGTAGAGTGTAGGGGGAACATTAGGTGACGTCTTTCCTCTAATTTGGGCTTCGGGTCCCACTGACTTGTACACCAGGCTATGATGAATGTCCTTTTGTGATCAGTTGAGTTTACGTCACCTTTATCTGGCCAAGGGCCGACACAGATGGCCTCTCCAACAGGGGGAAAGCATGGGCGGACATGGATTATATCTATAAATACACAATGAAAATTTATAATGGGTTTCATGAAATTCCAAGCATCTTGCTTCTACTTTTTTTTCTAATTCTTGTCATGACCTGCTAATTTAAATATACAAAACAGTCCAGCGTGGTTGAATAGAAATACAATAACAGCGGTGTTAATCTCATATGACCAAAAATGTTTCATTTGCACCACACTATTTTACAAAATGTTTGGAATAAATTGGAAATTTTGTTTTTTGTTTGGACAATAACTGAGCAACAAGAACATTTTGTTTATTTTTAAGTTTCTTTTTTAAGAGAAAAGCCGTTAAAACCTTCGCAGTATGCAGGCATGTCAGTTGTCCATGGCAGTCTATCAGTACGTCAGCAGGACAAAGATGTGTCTGTGTCATTAAGGGACACCAATATAGTGCTTGACTTGTCAACTTGAGACTTCATTAAAATGTCTCCAACGGGGGAGGACAATAACTGTGGTATCTAACCTGGGGTGTCTGATAAGATGACAGAATATTGATCCTGTCCAGAGGGCAGTTACCTCTGACAAAGGTCCTGAAGAAAGGTCAATAGATCTCATCAGGTAGATGAGAAAAATGCAAAGAAAGACAGCTGAAGGTCAATGGGTGACTGCGTGTGTGTGCGCGCGCGTGTGTGCTTGCATGTAGTTGTGCGTTTTCATCCATGTCTTTTGTATGTCTTCATCCTTGCCTGTTTCAGTGCCTGCCTGAGTGTGAGTGTGTGTGTGTGCGCGCGCGTGCACGCGTGCGCATGCATATAGGGTCAGGATTTGGGTCCAGGGTTAAGATTAGAATTAGGATTAGGTTAAGATTAGGGCAGGGGTTAAGGTTAGACATGTAGTTCTGATGGTTAGGGTTAGGGGCTTAATGTAGCTAAAGAGGGTCTTCACGATTATATAAACACAAATGTGTGTGTGTGTGTGTGTGTGTGTGTGTGTGTGCATTTACTCTGTTCCTGACTTGGAGTGACTTCCCTGCAGCTGTAGCTAAGTGGTCATTGGTGTGTATGTTGCAGGTGCTGTGCAGTAACAGTGTGCTGGACTCCTCCGAGTATTGGCTGAGCAATGAGAAAGCCCTGTGCAGAGTAGGCCTGCTGGAGGACAATGCAGAAGGCAGCCTTACCACCGTGAGTAGCAACCTGAAAGTGAATAAAACATTGAAAACTTGCAGTGGCAGAAGGTCATCTGACATATAGCAAAAAAAACAACTTCCTCTGCATATGTAAAATGTGTGTGCAGTGCAGCACGGTGGCGCAGTGGTTAGCGCTGTCGTCTCACAGCAAGAAGGTCCTAGGTTCGAACCCCGGGGTTGTCCAACCTTGGGGGGCGGCGGTGTCATCCCAGGTCCTTTCGCAGGTCCTTTCCGTGTGGAGTTTGCATATTCTCCTTGTGTCTGCGTGGGTTTTCTCCGGGTGCTCCGGTTTCCCCCACCATCAACAAGACATGCATGTTAGGGTTAATACTGCTGTCTGTGCTCCTGACTGAGGCAGGCAAGACAAACTGGAGTTGGTCCCCGGGTGCTGCACGGCGGCTGCCCACTGCTCCTAGCTACACAGCTAGGATGAGTTAAATGCAGAGGAAGAATTTCCCCACGGCGATCAATAAAGTACTAAAATAAATAAATAAATAAAAAGTAAAGTTGAACGGGAACATATGCATGTTCACAACATTGGGTTTGTGGGGCGTTACAAGGGTCTCAAAGAGGGTTTGGGGGGGGGGGGGAACACACACACACATTCTCATCTATATTTCCAAGGCAGCCATTAGGAGATACATTTGTGTGTCAACCTCCAGGCAACCTAGAGTCTAGTACTACTTTCGGCTGCTCCTGTTAGGGGTTGCAACAGTGGATCATCCGTTTCCATCTCTTCTGTAGCATAGCTTCCACCGGCACCCTGCTGGCCAACAGTCATTGGTAACCCGGGCCTCGACTGATCTGGTATGGAAATCTGTTTTATGATCCGCATATTTGATCTGGTAAAGATTTTACGCCGGATGCCCTTCCTGACGCAACCCTCCCCATTTATCCGGGCTTGGGTCCGGCACTAAGAATGCACTGGCTTGTGCATCCTCAGTGGCTGGATTCCAGCCATCCTAGAGTAGTCAGTAGTAATATAGTCAGTGTACATGTCACATTAAAGGATATTCATGTGAGTGCACCACAGGTAGATCACCAGTGGTGATGTGAGTGAGAAAGGAGTCCATACTGGCTAGACAATATTACAAATCTGCACCACGGTCACGTTTAGAGACCATCTGTGGCTTAAGGTTGGCTCAGAAATTCACCATGTTTAGGCCTTTCATGAATGAAATAAACGAGTCTGTAGAAGTGATTCATTCCACCATTTTGAGGCCAGGTGGGAAAAAAGTCATTTTGAAGTGGCATGCTAAGTGGCAGAAAAAAAGAGGGTAAGCAGAGGTGCACATGTTAAGTAAGCGTGTACACATTAATTTCACAACCATTCTTGTGTAATTGCTGTTAAACTAGTGGCCCTCTGGTCATGAGTGTGCTGTTTCAGTGAAGCTGTTTGGTCTATTTTTCCGCCTTTGCAGACATATTAGCGGTGAATTGCCACAATCCCATTCCTAACAAAGTAAAAAAGTAAAAAAAATTAAACAAACAAAACAAAACGTTTTTCTACTCCTTAACAATGCTTTCCATACAGAACGACTCACAGGGTGGTGGTTAAAACAGAACCTTTTTTGTGGTAAAGATGTTAATTATTGCCTTTAAAAAAATGTGTATTGGAAAATAGAGGTCCAGTCACCGTGGGTAGATGTTAGAGGAAGAAAAGGAAAAACTAATTACCACGACTAATTACCACTACTCATGTCCCCGTGGACACAGAACTTTGGGCTATATGCTGACTAGAGAAGTCATGGGATGGGTGACGTAGTTATAATTATATGCAATTTATCTATAAATGTCATAGATTGTTGATAATCCATGACATACCAGATAATAGTGTGTCTAGCCTATGCTGCTGGGACTGAGGTGATTGATCATCCAAAAATTGGTTTGTGGAGCGCCTGCTCATTCAGTTCAGCTACATGGAGTGTCATTATTGATTACCAGATTAGCAGATCCAATTAACTCTTAACAGAACAGTTTCAGGATGTGAAATCACCATTAACTGAACTCAGGGAATGGAATAGATGCAAGGATAAAGCAAGAGGAGATGAAGACTGTGATCTATGGAGCAGATAAGAGCTTGGCATTTTATTCTGACCCAGTTCCAGTTTGTTCCCTTTACTAACTCACGCATCTTCAAATGCAATTTGGTGAACTCAGTTAGGCTGAAGAAACGATTTTGCTGACAAGAGCGACAGGTGGGTAACTTGTATCTGTCCACTAAGCTTCCCGGCATGCGTGTGTGTGTGTCGTTTGAGTGTGTTTTGGTAGAAATGTAACAAATGTTCTTACATCATACATCATATTACCACGTCGTTCACAGTCTGTACCGGCAGAATCCATTTCGCTGTTGCAGGGTTTTGGAGCCTAACCAGGACCGTGCAACACTGAGGGCCCTCACCCCTCATGATATACTTGAAATGCTCAACTAAAACTCATCTTTTAAAAAAATTAACAAAACAATCTGGAAGGGAACATTCGTCAAGACCTACTATAATTAGACTGACTTTGATCCCCTGAGATGTAAAACCAAATGTCACACCTGCAGCAGGAAAAGTGCCCTTTATGGAGTCCCGTTGACATCTCCATCATCTTACTGAAACGATGCCCCTCCACTATTATCCACAAAGAGCTCCAACTCCGGGCCAGAGGCCTGACCCACACTTGGATGATAGCCAGCCACAACTCTGACTCCAGGTTAATCGCCTTCTCAGTGGGAGGGTTTTACTGACACAGATTAAGACTGGTCCCATAGATGATCACTTTTCTTTTCATGGAGACCTGTTGAGATGACTAGTTCTTATCTATTGCAGTGAAACAGTCTAATAGCTCTATGGACTACGGTCTCCTGCAGCTGATCAGATGCAAGAGCCTTGCTCCAGAGTGTGTGATTAACTATAAGGGGTTAAGATAGGAGGGGTTTTAACAACCAAACCCCAAGCACATCATCTAAATGTACCGGAGCGCATTTCTTAAATTGGAGTTCAGTTTATGCATTCTGTGTCTTACTTTTAGTCAAATGAACTGAATTTTATTGAAACATGTGTGTTCCCCAAATCCCCACACACCAGCTGTTCAGACACAACACAGACTCCAGTGCTCCACCAGCTGAGTCACTGAGCATACACAGATGCTTTTCTATGGAAATCAGGTGTTCATACAAATTGAGCTTTTCGATACACTTCACATGAATTTTGATACACTTCACATGAATTTCTGGTGGGCAAAACAGACTTTTTTTATTGTGTGCCAATATGCCAATTGTTGCTGTTGATAACCAATAAATTCATATAAATTCAGTAAAAACATAAGTAAACGCTATAATCCGAGACAATATGGTCACTTAGAGTTTATCAGACGGTGTTTTGTCAGCCAAGGGGTGGTTCTTGACTGATTGCATAAACTACCAGTACAAAACCAACTTGTGCTATCTCTGCCTCTAGCTACAATGCTCATTTTCAAGTTCGGGGATATTTTGATGAAATAGCTCTATGTTGTCCATCCTTTTTTTTTTCTTTGTGAGTTTTGTGCAAATGAGACAGTGGTCTTTCCTTTTCTTTGCTCTGAGAATATAGTCCGTGACTCAGAGAACATTTATGAGAGCTGTAACAGATGTGGTCTATCCTCCAGCAGCATCAACTCTCACACTTTGACGTGACACACTGCTGTTCAGCCTGTTCTCCGTGGCCTCTGTAGATTCCCCCGGTTCAATCACTCAAACGGGAGCTAGTGATGAGGGAGAGATTCTTCACTCCCGGGCTCGGCCGCACATGGGACAAGGGAAGAAAGGCAGGGGAAAAGGGATGGAGGAGACAACCCGAGGAGCAAAAAAAAGAAAAAAGAGACAGAAACAGAAAGGAAACAGAGAGGTAGCCACAGAGAGCTCTTCGTCCAACCTGTCCACAGCAAATGCAGAGAACAGAGGGATGAGAGAGAAACAGAAGGAGAGTAAAAGAACTTGGATAGAGTGTGAGCAAGTGTCCAGACAGAGGGATGGGTTGCAAACTGACCTGCCGCTACTTGAATCCTTGGTGCTGAATCGTGACTCATTTAGGGAGTAGCACGTTCCTGCAGTAATGATAGAACAGAAACTCAATTCTGAAAGAAGTGGTATGCCTTTCTACTCTTATTGCACAAAACGTTGGTGTGGTGTTGTCTTTCAGTGCAAATTAAGTTTTTTCGTTTTTTTTTTTTTTTGTCATTGCATTGTTTCCCTCTGCAAAGTGCCCACCCCAAAGGAGAAGCCATTCTCCTCACATACCGATGCTTTGTCACTCCCCTTGACGTCTGATACCGATGCACAAGGCACTCTTTAGCATCTGTATGAGACGCACTGGGCTTTCAACCAACTTCAATGTGAACACATCCGCCGCAATGTTTGACGCCCAGAGCAACTGCTTCGGCCATCCATTCACTCCAATATTAACTCGACTATTGTATCTTCAGCTGAGTATTTCTCCAACTTATACTACAAGTCACAATATGAATCACGGAGACCGATGTCTTGGTGCAGCGCTCTCTTTTATCAAGTGCTCTCACACCGGTGTGCGCCCTCTGGTGAGTAATGTGTTATTCTTACTAATAGATGTCAGCAATGAACCATGAATCACAATACATGACATACTCCTCCCCACTTAATGAACAAGCTGCACTCAATACACAACAAAAATGCGCCAGAACCATAAGGCAATAGCATGGTATCTACAACGCAACTAAATGTACCGTGGGTATAACCAAAATGTGTAGCATGTCACTATGAGTGTTACTGAAGTGTTACCGCCAGAGATGGAAGTTTTCCAGCCCATCCTGATGGCTCCAGTGCACCGCGGCCCCACTGCGCCCTAGCGACCAGGAGGGTTTCTGCCAACCACAACTAATCCCCACATCCAGCCTTCCACACCCCACAGTTGTGCATAGAACACTAGCCTAGCTGCCCAAGAACAACGGGATGACACAGCTAGAGCATATCTCTCGCAAGTCCAACTAGCGGCATGGCACAGCGGATGGAGCAATGAAGAAGCTGCCATTCACCTGGCCCTGGCGTTGGATGAAAAAGTTTTGCAGGTGCTCCTTGACCTAGCCCCAGCAGAGCAGCGGGGCCTCCAGGCCCTGATCATGGTGCTGGAGAGGTGACTTGGGCAGCAACTCTTCACTGACCAGAGCAGGGAGCAGCTAGGACTCTATAGGCCACCATCCCTATAGAGTCCAACAGTGATATCCGAGCAAGACAGAGACATTATATACCAGGCGAAGGAACCACTTTTGTACCACAATGGAAACCCATGGTAGAAAAAAGGCAATAGTAAATTTGATGTAACCATGGGCAGGTTCGACGGGGCGGAAACTTGTGAACTAATTGGAATATATTTGTTATCTCAACTACACAACCTAGACGTCAATGTTGGACTCTTATAGGGATGATGGGCTAGTCATTTGTAGCAAAACACCAAGATAGGTCGAGCAAATTAAGAAAACAATATGCAAAATATTCTCAAACAATGGGCTAAAAATCACAATGGAAGCAAACAACAAACAAATGGACTTTCTGGACATCTCAATTTACCTTAGGAACGGCACATACAAGCCGTACATTAAGCCTAACAACACGCTGCAGTATGTCCATAGAGAAAGCAGCCACTGTAGCATCCCCAGCTGATTGATGGCTGTAGTCTTAAACTGATGGTTTATAAAGATTCGCTTTATTCATATATACTCTTCACAAACACACCGTAAGAGCCAAAGGAAGAAAACAAAAAAATACGTTTTAACATTTACAATAACACATGAAAATATAGCAGAAAGCTACCTATCATACTGCATATCTACACTGCTGTCTAGTCAGAAGGATAAATAACCAAGTCCAGTTGCACTTGATTCAATTCCTTTGGATAACACAGAAAACAACTGATCGGTATCGGAGTTCAAAATACGAAACATACACTTCGCTCAAAACAGCCAAAATCAAACACAAATCCACTAACCTTGCGCCCCTATCAGCCAGGTGCTAACCAATATTAAATACACTCTGCCGCGAGACCTCCAACACTGTAATGTCCGTAGACGCCTTGTCTTACTGACATAAGAATAATTCAAGTACGAGCCGACTTCGTAGGTTCTTAACTGCGTAGCTTTTACTAGCGTTCATCCGACATACAACCTTCATAACATGCGCTTCTCACTTCCTGTATACGTCACACGCACTGCACGTACACCCGTGAGTAGGTCAAGTTAAACACGTGACCTTTCATTCATTACATCTCCCCCTCTAAGATGATTTTCTAACCTGTATATCACCCCCCTTTTCACAAAAAATAAAAAATCCCCCACAATACACAAGTCCATACGCCTCACAAATCCAGCCGGATTGCAGGCTTGCTCACCCTGCCAGAGCGAGTAACATATGGTGTGGAAGTTGGCATTTCTGCTGCTCGGGACTCATCCGTGTTTCCACTCTCCCCTGGAGTGACATGGTCAGGATCCCTGCTGACAAAGGTGAGTGTTTTAGGTGTGGCCAACAGGTGGCGCCTGTTCCTTCTGTAATGTTCACCTTGAGCTGTCTCCACTATGTAGGATCTGGGAGTGGAGCTCTGACTGTGAACAACTGCTGGCATTGTCCATGTTTTCTGTCCATCAAGTTTGGTGAGTACTGCGTCACCCGAGTTCAGTGGGTGCAGTGTCCGCACGCCGTTCCTGCGGTTGTAGTAGAAAGCCTGCCTCAATTTGGCTGCGGCGTCAGCGGTTTTGATCAGTTCCTCTTTAGGCCAGGCCGGTTTCAGGTTATGCTGCAATGTGGGTAAGGTGGTTCTGAGTCTCCTACCCATGAGCAATTCCGCTGGACTGGCTCCAGTGGAAGAAGAGGGTGTAGCTCTGTATGTCAACAGGGCGAGGAGAGGGTCTTCCTGCCTTAATATGCTTTTGGCTATCTGAACAGCCCTCTCTGCCTGTCCATTACTCTGGGGGTAGTGTGGGCTTGAAGTCACATGGATGAAATCATAATCCTCACTGAACCTCCTCATCTCTTCTGAAACTAGCTGTGGCCCATTATCACTAACTACAATTTCAGGGATACCAAAACGTGCAAATGTAGCCTTCAGCCTAGCTACAACCTGACTGCTAGTAGTTGTTGGTAGATTTAGGATCTCCAAAAACCTGGAATAATAGTCAGACACTATCAAGTAGTTTTGCTTTTTGTACTCACACAGGTCTATGCCCACTTTCTGCCATGGTCTGGATGGGAGCTCACTTGACATTAAAGGCTCTTTTCTCTGTGTGTTCTTGTTTTCTCTGCAGAATTGACATTGCTGTATCTTTGTTGTAATGTGCTCTGTCATTTTGGGCCACCACACTGACTGGCTAGCTCTCTCTCTGCACTTAACTATCCCCTGGTGCCCGTCGTGTATTCTGTCTAAGATCACCTCCCTCATCTCTGTGGGAATGACGATACGACTGCCTCTGATGACTAAACCATCTACCTCAGATAACTCCCCTCTCACCTGATAAAAGTCTCTGACTGTCTCCGGCACTTTATCGACATACTCAGGCCAGCCGTGTCTGATGAAGCCCAACACTGTCTGGAGCTGCAGATCCCCATCCGTGCTCTGTTTTATCTCCTGCATCCTTTGAGGTGTGGCAGGCACCTGGCACACGATGGCATCAATGTGCGTTGCAACATCATCATGAGAAGCACCATCTCCGTAGCGCTGCTCTGGGCCTCTGGAGAGTGCATCAGCCACAGCTAAAGTTTTGCCTGGTGCGTATTCAGCCACTGCATTGAAACGCATCAGCCTCATTAACAGTCTCTGGCACCTAATGGGCACATTATCCAAGTCTTTGCTGTTCATGAGAGGCACTAGTGGTTTATGATCGGTGACAAGTCTGAAATTGTCAAGCCCAAACAAGTACTTCTCGAACCTTTCACATGCCCAGACGCTGGCTAAGCACTCTTTCTCGATCTGTGCGTACCTTGTCTCTGCGTCACTCAGCCGTCGGGAGCAGTAGGCCACGGGCTTCCAGTGTTCCCCGTGCTGCTGGAGCAGAACGTCTCCCAGCCCGTAGCTGCTGGCATCTGCTGACACCACCGTAGCCTTAGTGACGTCGTAAAAGGTGAGTACCGGGGCGGTGGCGAGTGCTGCTTTAAGGTCTTGGAATGCTGTGTTCTGTGCAGGTCCCCACAGCCACTCTGTCGTTGCTTTAAGCAGTCCATAAAGCGGCTGACCTACAGTGGACAGCTCTGGGACGTATTTTGCCAAATAGTTCACCATCCCGAGGAACCTCTTGAGTTCCGTCACGTTCTGGGGCTGAGGAAAGTTTTCTATTCCGGCCACTTTGTCCGGGTCAGGTCTGACGCCTGCCTCGTCGATGATGTGACCAAGGAAGCGGACTTGTTTCTGTTTGAACTTGCATTTCGCTTGGTTAAGTTTGAGACCTGCTGTTTCAATGACCCCCAGCGCCTCTGCTAGGCGCCGGTCATGGATTTCCTCAGTCTCTCCATGTATAAGGATGTCATCCATGTACACCTCTGTGCCCTCTAGCCCGGTCAGAGTTTCCGCCATCTTTCTCTGGAAAATCTCTGGAGCACTCGTTATACCAAATGGAAGGCGGCAGAAAGCATACCTCCCAAATGGGGTGATGAAAGTGGTGAGCCCCCTGCTGTCTTCATGCAAGGGGATCTGGTAAAACCCACTTGCTGCATCCAACGTTGTGAAGAACTTTGACCCTGCGAGCCTTGGCATTATTTCCTCCATAGTGGGCAGCACGTATTTCTCACGTTTCACCGCTCGATTCAGCCTCCTGAGGTCAGCGCAGCAGCGAACCTCTTTCTTGTTCGGTTTCAGCACCGGCACCATAGCGGCGCACCATTCTGTGGGCTGAGTCACTTTTTCAATAATGCCCTCATTTTCCATGCGCTGCAGTTCTTTCTTAACCAGTGGTACAAGTGGCAGCGGTATCCGTCTGGCTGTATGCACCGCGTATGGCTGGGCACCCTCCACCAGAGCTATTTTCACTGGGTCTGTTTTCAGCAGTCCACTTGAACCGAAAACTCCCCTGACCTCATTCATCCGCTTCACTAAACCCATCTCCACTGCCTCTGGACGACTCAGCAGACAGCTGCCTCTCCCCTTGATCACATACACTGGAAAGGAGTATTGTTTCTCCTTGTAGTTGGTTGTGGCTTGAAACTGTCCTATATGCAGCTGATGTTTCCACCTGGGCTTATGAAGCATGTGTCAGGAGGTCCCAGTTTTATGTTTGGCTTCAGCTTTTTAAATGTCCCTTGGTTGATAACAGTAGCGTCAGCCCCCGTGTCAATTTTAAAGGTTATTGGTACATCACTTATTGTTAAACTGACAGTCCAATCTTCCTGACTGCTCTCTTTGCCAACTTCTCCCAGAAAGTACAGCTGTTTAACCTCTTCAGTGACTTCTCTCACCGCTTTAGAGTGACACACACGCTCCCAATGTCCCTTTTTATGACACTTGTTGCACTTACTGTTCGTTGCAGGACACGTCCGCTCATCGGTGTGCTGCGTCTTGCCGCACCTCCCGCATTCATCTACTTTGTTGGTTGCAGGTCTGCCGCCACCATG
Source organism: Lampris incognitus (assembly GCF_029633865.1). Lineage (NCBI taxonomy): Eukaryota > Metazoa > Chordata > Actinopteri > Lampriformes > Lampridae > Lampris > Lampris incognitus. The sequence goes on from NC_079217.1 coordinate 55,009,692, forward strand.
ACGCTGTCCGCCCTTTTTGTTTTGGCGTTCGTCCCGCCATCGGACAACATTGACGTTAGCCAGCTGGGCCTCTGGTTGGTTAGCTTGGAGGCTGAGCTGCTTTGTTATTGCCTCCGCCTGGCGCACTTGTTCAATGACTTTCACCAGAGTAAGGTCCGCTGTGAGCTGGAACTGACGGGAGAGCACCTTGTCTTTTGTGCCCACTACCAGACGATCTCTGATATGTTCATCCCTCTTGTCCCCAAACTCACAGTGTTCAGACAGCTCATACAATGTCCGGATGTACATCTCCGCTGTCTCTCCTGGCTGCTGGCTACGTTGATAGAAGCACGCCCTCTCATGTATGATGTTACGGCGGGGAATAAAGTAGTCATCGAAATTTTTCAGTACGATATCATAGTCCACTTTATCACCCTCCGCCGCGAAGTCAAACGAGCTGAATATCTTTTCAGCCTCGCTGCCCATTGCATAAATCAGCGAACTCACTTGAATCTCCCCGTCGTCTTTATCCAGCTTTGTCGCGAGCCTGAAGCGCGAAAACCGTTGTTTCCACTCCGGCCATTCAACGGGGCAGTCAAACTTGAATTCACCCGGCGGATTAAACTTCGGCATGACCGCTCGTGTTCCGATACACAGACTATTCTGACACCATGTAATGTCCGTAGACGCCTTGTCTTACTGACATAAGAATAATTCAAGAACGAGCCGACTTCGTAGGTTCTTAACTGTGTAGCTTTTACTAGCGTTCATCCGACATACAACCTTCATAACATGCGCTTCTCACTTCCTGTATACGTCAAACGCACTGCACGTACACCCGTGAGTAGGTCAAGTTAAACACGTGACCTTTCATTCATTACAAACACTTTGACGGTGATTATTTTCGTCCGCCGGCATTAGCGCACCTTTTTCCGCGTTATCCACTTCCTGTTTGCTTTGAATCTCCTCGTTCCGGTTTCGCACATCAACTGCGCATGCGCGTTAGGCAGTATAATCGAACTTCAAAATAAAAGCGCATTTTAAGAACTGTCGCGCCTCTCCCTTCCCCATTGGACGTGAACGTGATGTGCATGACGAGGAAGTAAATGGTATGTTCTTTCCCGACTACGTTTATTGACAGCTGATGATTGCTTATGGCATGAAACAGGCTTGTGTTGTCTCTCATAAAGAATTTACATGACTCATGGGATTTTATATATATATTGTGACGTGGTCAAATAATGGACTTCTCAGCAAACCTTTCAGTTAACAAGCAAGCTTTTAATGACCGCAAGCCGAGCTAGTCATAACAGACACAAGTTCGTATTGGTTTTAGCTTAATCCTTTTCTTTGCCACAGAAGCGAGGTTATCTATTTGCCAACTCTTTACCCTCATGGTGCGAAATAGCATGTTGTCTAATACAACTTCTCTCATAACGTCCCATTACCTTCCATCACATCCCCGCTATCTGTAACTGATATGCCCGTTTTTAACATGTTCAATATCCCACAACATAACCAAAACATCAACACTTCAGTTGCATCGTGGGTAATATGCAAATGAACTTGGACCAGGAACTCTCTAGTAGAATTCGCCACAATATATAACTTTGTTAAAATAAACACTCAAGTGCTCAACAAACAAGGAGCAAAAGAATCCAGGATTTTATATATATATATATATATATGACTGTAGGACCGTGATTTAGAATAACGTCACCGGCTGTGACCTGGTGGAGGGGGGGGGATCACTGTGTTGTTGTCTGTTCCAAAGGTAAATAAAAGAGCATTCCCAGGGCTGTGCGGTGTATGGGCTGTGCGGTGTATGGGGCAGGGGGATTGCCATAAAACTGAGCTCTCTGCCTCACAAGTCCTTCTTTCATGCAAGCTCGCCACAATATAATCTTTACTTTGTTTGTTATAACAAAGTGTCTTTCAGGTCTCACCAGAAAATTATTGGAATGCAACGTTTCCCACATTAAACACAACCCCAAAACGCATTTCTACAATACTTGCTTAAATATCCTAAATAAATCAACATTTACATGCTTTTTTTATTTGCGTTATCGTGTGTTGGTATCAGTCAAAGCCTTGGTATTTGATGACCTAGGAATGAGAACACTTTGCAAAGGACCAGTCCGGTCACCTGTCTGTTCAGGTCCAATGTCTTCAACTTATGATAATTTTCGGTCAGTTTATAGCTTCACCTCGATTGACTTTTTAGCCTACTCTTTGACCCCAAATTATTTGATTTTTAAAAAAAATCATGGCGTCACTCCTACATACTTCATTCCATTACACCGCTCTGAAAAATGTTTGCTAAAATGAACTGGAATGCTGGGGAAGTTAAATTACTGTCGTCATCACTAAAAAATAAATAAAAATAAAAGTAGAGATAAAAAGGTGAACAACTGACTGCATATGCATGTCAGTGGTCCATTCACATGTTGGATGATTATTTTAATCATAGATAGATAGATAGACGGACGGACGGACGGACAGATAGATAGATAGATAGATAGATAGATAGATATATAGATAGATAGATAGATAGATAGATAGATAGATAGATAGATAGATAGCATTTTTAGTATTTACATTCAATTTTTTCATTGATAATTATAGGGAAGCTAAGTTTCCCCTAGCTTCTTAATAGAGCCGCCTATGGGTTAGAGAGAGCCTCATAAGAGCACAACCAAGAAGAGGAGAAGAGAAGAGAAGAGAAGAGGAGAGGAGAGGAGAGGAGAGGAGAGGAGAGGAGAGGAGAGAAGAGAAGAGAAGAGAAGAGAAGAGAAGAGAAGAGAAGAGAAGAGAAGAGAAGAGAGGAGAGGAGAGGAGAGGAGAGGAGAGGAGAGAAGAGAAGAGAAGAGAAGAGAAGAGAAGAGAAGAGAAGAGAAGAGAAGAGAAGAGAAGAGAAGAGAAGAGAAGAGAAGAGAAGAGAAGAGAAGAGAAGAGAAGAGAAGAGAAGAGAAGAGGAGAGACGAGAAGAGAAGAGAAGAGAAGTTGTACAGACAGCCAGGGAACAACAGCATGACAAGAGGAGAGGAGAGAGATGTTTTAATGCCTTGTATGCTCTTTGTCTGGATCAGGGTTATCCCATCAGACCTCTGACCACATCTGCTTTGCTAATTACTGAGCTATGTTATAGAAGGTGAAATATGAATTACGTATACTGAACAGTGGGGAAAAAACGTCGCAATATCAAGTTTTTTTAAAAAAAATCCGATTCATACCAAATGTAATTTTGTCCCCTGGACAATATTTTTGCCGCTGCCTATTTTGGGATGCAGGTCTATGTGTGTTTATGTACTTACATGATTAAAAGCCCAGTTTTACTTCTCGCGGGTAGTTTTAGGATTACAAGGTTAGGTCAGCTTTTGGTAAATGTGAACAACACAACGGGATTTTTTCAGACCAGTACTGAAAACTTTAGAGGAAGCATAATAACCTGCACTGTCCCCTTTTCTTTTTTTTTAATTTGTCCTCATATAAAGCCAGCTTGGCGTGACCCAACAAAAAGACTGGGGCTGTGGTACCAAATGAGGGATTACTACTGAGGACACGTGTTTCCATTTCTTTTCTCAACACTGTTTTGCTGACCTTACGAAAGCTTAATTGGCTGCCGCAATTATAGGAGCGAATACACAGCCTTGGGATATCGTTGGGGGTTAAAGTTTAAACACACCCTAATTTAATTTTATTGACAAGCCATATTGCATTTGAATGTCCGCCCTATTTAGAGCACTTGATTCCTCACGCCCATCCAAGTGAGTGTTGACGGAGGTTGATGGAGGAAATCTGACTCACAATGAATTGTGTATGCATGCATAATATGTATGTTCACACATGAGAGGCAAGAAGGAGTGAATTTAGGTGACCTAAAACAGACAACTACAAAAAAACAACAACAACAAAATAAGAGATAAAAGGCAAGGAGGTTCTCCTTTTCTCTTTATCACCCCCCTCACCACATCAAGTTGTCACCTTTTATATATTCACTCATGTTTAAATGCATGAGGTCAACCTGAAGTGGTATGTTGCTGTTACGTACTACTACTACTACTACTACTACTACTTTCACTGCTCCCGTTAGGGGGCGCCACAGCGGATCATCCGTTTCCATTTCTTCCTGTCTTCTACATCTTCCTCTGTCACACCAGCTACCTGCATGTCTTCCCTCACCACATCCATAAACCTCCTCTTTGGCCTTCCTCTTTTCCTCTTCCCTGGCAGCTCCATATTCAGCATCCTTCTCCCAATATACCCAGCATCTCTCCTCCACACATGTCCAAGCCATCTCAATCTCGCCTCTCTTGCTTTGTCTCCAAACCGTCCAACCTGAGCTGTTCCTCTAATATAATCATTCCTAATTCTGTCCTTCTTCGTCACTCCCAATGAAAATCTTATCATCTTCAACTCTGCCGCCTCCAGCTCCGCCTCCTGTCTTTTTGTCAGTGCCACTGTCTCCAAACCATATAACATAACTGGTCTCACAACCATACTGTAAACCTTCCCTGGTTTACAGTATGGTTGGGAGACCAGCTATGTTATATGGTGGTTATATGGTTACTGTTATGTTATGTTACTGTAATGTTATGTTACTGTATAAAATGTAATGTAATGTAATGTTATGTTATGCTGATACCGTTATGTTAATTTTGTTGTGTTATCTTAGGTTATGTGATGTTATCTTATGTTACGTTATGCTACTGTTATGTACTGTTACTGTTATGTTGTGTTGTGTTATGTTGTGTTATGTTATGCCACTGTTGTTTTGTTCTGTTCTGTTCTGTTCTATTATGTCATGTCATGTCATTTTATGTTATGTTATGTTATGTTATGTTATGCCACTGTTGTTTTGTTCTGTTCTGTTCTATTATGTCATGTCATGTCATGTCATGTTATGTTATGTTATGTTATGTTATGTTATGTTGTTGTGCTAGTCACACTGGATTTCATCACTCCCCAAAGAGGTTTAGCAAAGAGGAGCTGAGCAATTTGAAGTAGGAAAAAACACATTTTTATTTCTATGCAAGGCAAGCGGTCATGTCTGCACATACACAATGGCATAATATTTGTGTTTGTTTTGCATATCGTGCCATTTATTAAATTGCTAACCCTTTGAATTTACATCCTGTGAAAAATGTTGCTGCTACAGGCACTGCAGGTATTTGGAGCAAAAGGCACACATAGAATGTTATTGTGACTTACCAAAACAAAGTCACGAAATACTTATTACACTAGAAAATAATGAAGGAAAAGCATCGAGGTGGGAAAAAAAAGAATTGGCATGAATAGCAAAGGGTGAAAAAGATTTGAAAATATGTAAAAACATAACAGGTGAGATTAGAGGTCAGGGTCTTCTGTTTGTCTGCTACTTAGTAATTCAATGACTAGATTCTTACTTTCATGGATGCACCATATTTTTCAACTGCAGAATATCACATAGTGAAGAAAAAAAAAACTTCGGTGAGATATGAATAAGCCAACAGTAAAAATATCTATTTCCTCTGTCTCAGTGTTGTCCATTACCTTCACCATCACTCTTCCTGTTTTGAACTTCTGGTCCCCAGAACAAGAGTGCGAGCCATCCATCATTTGATTCAAACACATCAACACATGGGTTGTGTGTTTCATCCCAACCTGTCTTATCCAGGCCCAAAAAGAGGGTCGAGTGAGAGAGAACAGAATAAATATGACATCTGCATTAGAAGAGCTGACTTACAGAAAGAGACGTCTTCCTCTTCACATTTCTGTCAGACTTTCCTTCTGCCACACCGATTGACCAAAAGCTTATGTGAGGAGATTTCTTCATAAATAAGATCCCTAAATTTTGTCTAAATTGACCCTTTGAATAACTTATCAAAGTTAAATGTCCATTTTCACAAGTTCTGAGTGAAGGGAGCCAGGACAGGAGATTGTTAAAACCATCAGCCTGCGTATGTCCTCACTATTGTGGTTTATACTGATGAGGAGACTGGCGGGTAGTCCTTTTTATTAACTTTATTCAGGAACAAAGAACAACAACCGTGCATGCGTATCCTAACTGACTTCAGTTCTGCTTACGTACATCCACCTGAGAGCACACCTACTGGCCTCTCGTCATATTACCTATACTATAGGCTCACCACCGTATTACTCCGTGTATATGTTCAAATCCATATACTACACCCCCCTTTTTCCACAGAACAAAAAACAAAACAATCACATTATAGACTTGTTTGTCTCACTAGCTATCAGTTTGGAGATAGATCAAAATGGAGATATAACACTGTCTACAAGACCACTATGAACTGTTTAAAGGTCTGGCTTTGAATGTTTACTATAGCTATTCTTGACATCAGTACAGTGTTACATTCTTCATACGTTCATTGTTCATACTAGACATTCATTACATTTTCTTTTTTCTTAAGAACTCTGTACACTCCTTGTACCCAGTCTTTGTACACTGCCACCGGGGTCAGAGGTTTCTAGCACATGACCCTCCGTAGGAGTTACTGTTAGCCCATTTGAAAATCACTGAATTTGGTAGGCTGCTTTACCGGCCTGCCACTTCTGGTGTGTTAGACCTGTGTGTCTGAACAGTTGACTGGTTGTTCCACATTTCTTGTCGCGTCATGTACACGTGGTTCTGCAGGCTCGCTTGGAGGTGGCTGCTCAGTGACACTGACATTACCGTCCTCTATTTCAGTATGTGTGTCATTCCGAATTGTTCTCAAGTGCCTTCTATTCCTCCTGTACCTTTGTCCTGCAACCATCACAACATTATATGACCTCGACTCCTGTCTCTTCTGTTCTACCAGGGCAGGTTTCCAGCCTTGTGGAGTCTCTATACTGACAGCCATTCCTGATTCAAGTACAGAGAGAGGTCTTGCATGTTGGTTGTAGTACTCTCCTTGCCTTTGTTGCAGGTTAAGTAGCCTCTGCTTGACTCTTGTCGGATGCCTCGGTTTGAGCACAGCACTGGCTACTGGCAATGTGCTTCTTAGGACCTGGCCCATCAGCATTTCTGCAGGAGAGAGACAAAGTCCAGTCACAGGAGTGTTCCTTAAAGTCAACAGAGCCAGGTGGGGGTCTGTCTTAGTCTGCTCCACCTTCTTTAGCATGAGTTTAATGGTCTTTATTGTGTGTTCTGCCATCCTGTTAGACTGTGGATAGCCTGGACTTGAGAATGTCCATGTTATGCCCCAGTCACTTGCAAACTGACTCATCTCAACACTAGCGAATGGCATGTGGTCACTCACCACTTCCTTTGGAACACCATGTCTGGAAAACACGGCCTTCAGCTTTGCTGTTACTGTGTTTGCTGTTTTGTCATGCATTTGTTGGACCTCAGGATATTTTGAGAAATAATCTACTGTGAGGAGGAAAGATTTGCCTTGTAGCTCAAAAATGTCCACACCTACTTTGTACCATGGTAGCTCGGGCAGCTCATGGCATTTTAGTGGCTCCTTCTGATTCTTCGGTAGGTGTTGTTGACAGGTGGGGCAGCTCCCAACCATTTGCTCTATATCAGCTGATATGCCTGGCCAATATAGATACTTGCGTGCCTGTTCTTTGGTCTGTTGTACTCCTTGGTGAGCTATGTGCAGTCTTTGTAGCATGTGTGATCTCAACTTTTTAGGGAAAATTAATCTGTCTCCTGTCATCAGGACCCCCCCCCCCCCATGTACTGTGATTGTGTCTCTGATTGGCCAGTAGACTTTAAGCTCAGCATCTGTCTGTTTTTTGTGCTTTGGCCAACCTCTCTGGTGAACGTCTAGTAGCTTTTGCGAGGTCTCGTCCTCCTCAGTTGCCATCTTAAGCCTCTTGTGCATCTCTCTTCTCAGAGCCTCAGTTGCTTCCATGACATAGACTACCTTTTCATCTGTAGTCATGGACTCCTCTTGTGTTTCCACAGCACCAAATGCTCTGGATAAAGTGTCTGCTATTAGCATTTCCTTTCCAGGCATGTACTTGATGTGGAGATCGTAACACTGAAGCTGTAGCAGCATTCATTGTAGTCTGGCAGGTGCCTGTCCTAATGGCTTTGTGAATATAGCCTCCAGAGGCTTGTGGTCTGACTGCACCACACATGTGCACCAAACATGTATTGGTGGAATTTTCATGTCGCAAACACGACTGCAAGCAATTCTTTTTCCATCTGCGCATAGTTGCGCTCAGCCTGTGTTAGGGCTCTGGATGCATATGCCACTGGCTGTCCTTGCTGCAGCAGGCATGCACCTAGCCCATCTTTTCATGCATCAGCTTGGAGGACTATCTGCTGTTTTGGGTCGAAGAATTTCCGCACTGGAGCCTCAGTTAGTGCTGTCTTGAGTTTGTTCAGGGAAGCATCATGTTCATGTGACCATAGACACTGTATATATTTCCTCATTAGCTGCCGTAAAGGTGCTGTCACTGCTGCTTCATTAGGTATGTATTGGGACAGGTACTTAGTCATACCTAGTAGCCTTTGTAGACCCTTTCTATCTTATGGTGCTGGCATATGTACAATAGCATTCACTTTGTCACTGTCTGGCCATACTCCCTCAGGATTTATCACGTGTACCATGTACTTCACCTCCGTCACTTTGTACTGCACTTTGTCTGCATTGAACTTAACATTCATCTCTTTGGCTGTCTGTATTACCTTGTGCAGTATCTCGGCATGTTCCTTCTCATCAGCCGCAGCGATGATCATATCCTCGGCTATCACCTGTACACCGACAATGTCACCAAATGTTTCACTGTTCTTCTGTTGGAAGACTTCGCTGGCTGATTTTATACCGAATGGGAGATGCTTGAACCTGTAACGCCCCCATGGCGTGTTGAAGGTGCAAAACATTGACGATGCTCTGTCCAGCTTAATTTGCCAGTATCCGTCTTTTTCATCGAGTATTGTAAATATTCTCTTGCCAGACCATCTGCTTTGGACATCTGTAGGTGTCGGCATGGAGTAGTGCTGTCGTCTGATGGCTTTGTTCAGCTCTCGAGGATCAAGGCCAAGTCTGAGTGAGCCATTTTTTCTTTTCAGTTATTACCAAGCTATTCACCCACTGTCGGTTCTGTTACTGGAGTGATGACATCAGCTTTTTCCAGCTGACTCAGTGTCTTTTTCAATTTGTCCATGATGGCAAACGGGATTTTTCTGCAGCCATGGATCACAGGGTCACTTCTGGGTCAATGTGAATATGATGCTCGCCAGGGAACTCCCCAAGCCCCTGGAACACCTCTGGATACTGCCTCACCAACTCTTCTTTGGTTGCAGGTGAGCTCTCCTTGATTTCATCAAAATGTCTGACCAAGTTCAACTCCTCACATGCTGCTCTTCCAAGAATTGGAGATGCTGACTGCTTAATGACATAGAACTGGAGCTTGTACTCTGCTCGCTCAGTACTGCATTTCAGGTAGGTGCTACCAGCTGGCTTTATCTGGTTACCTCCACAAGCTCTTAATACTGTGTTTTCTGACCTGTTCTAGAGGGAGAACACTAGCGTCAGCACCCGTGTCTAGTTTAAAGATGATGGGCACTCCTCTAATTGACAAAGTAGCTCGCCATGGCATATCACTAGCTTCACTCACTGCATTTACCTGGGTGCACTCCAGACTGCCCCCAAATAGTGAATCGACTGTCTGCACTGCTTGCACTCCTTTCATTCTGTACATCTTGGCAAAGTTATTGCCCTTCCCATAAGCTCTGCACTTCATTCCATATGCTGGACATGCTTTTGGGCCATGTGTCTTTCCGCATCTGTTGCATACTTTTGTTTGGTTGACATATTTCTCCTTTTTATGATGAGTATTGAACGCTGTTTTGTTGACAGTAGCTTTATTTTGCCTTATTGGTCTTGTTGCCTCCGTTATTGCATGCACCTAATTTTCCTTCTTTGCGCACGCCATTATGTTGATTTGCTCCTTGGCTATCTCTGATGCCCTGCAAATATCAATGGCTTTAGTTAAAGCCAGGTTAGGTTTTCTCAACAGTTTCTCTTTCAGATGCTTATCTGTAACACTAAAAATGATTTTGCCTCTCAGCATGTCATTTTCGGTTATACCGAACTCACAGTCTTTGCCCCTGTGTTTTAGCTCTGTGACAAATTTGTCAATGTGCATCGGTTCTTGCATTGCATATGTCCAAAACTGGTGCCTCTCAAATACCACGTTTTTCTTTGGCGTACAGTAGTCTCTGAAAGCCTGCAATATGTGGTCCACCTGCACGTCTTCAGGCTCGGCCCTGGCTATATCCAGTGTGTTGTACACCTCGAGCGCTTCTTCGCCCAGCGTGTGCAGTAATATTGCCACCTGCACCTCCTTTTCCTTTTTCGACATTTCAGTTGCCGTCATGCACACCCTATATCTTTGCTCTCATCTGCGCCAGTTTTCACGTATGTTGCCAATTAATACTAACGGAGAAGGTGATTTAAATTGTTCCATTTTGTTTTCTCTTCCGCGTTAGCATAACCCCAAACTCTATTGACTTTAGCGCCGTCGGGCTTAACACGTTCACGTTTAGTAACTGGGACTTTGCAACAAGCTCACCACTCTCTTCTCTCGGTCTCTCGTCTTCTTCGGCGATTAAACATCAAACGCCGCCACTTCTGACACCATATTGTGGTTTATACTGATGAGGAGACTGGCGGGTAGTCCTTTTTATGAACTTTATTCAGGAACAAAGAACAACTACCGTGCATGCGTATCCTAACCGACTTCAGTTCTGCCTACGTGCATCCGCCTAAGAGCACGCCTACTGGCCTCTCGTCGTATTACCTATAGTATAGGCTCACCACCGTATTACTCCGTGTATATGTTCAAACCCATATACTACACTCACCACGCACACCCAAAATACCCAGTGGCTGCAAAAGAAATCACTATTTGTCTGTGTGTGTGTGTGTGTGTGTGTGTGTGTGTGTGTGTGTGTGTGTGTGTGTGTGTGTGTGTGTGTGTGTGGTGAGTGAGACAGCAAGAGAGAGAGAGAGAGAGAGAGAGAGAGAGAGAGAGAGAGAGAGAGAGAGAGAGAGAGAGAGAGAGAGAGAGAGAATGTTTCCTATTTATCGGTATGAAGAAGAAACTAATGTGGTTGACACGAAATGATCTATGTGGCACATGCATTGTCTACAACATTTAAGTATATGACCCGCTGAACAACTTGCATTATTTAAAAATGGAAATCCAAATGCCTCCTTCTTAAGCAAGCAGCAAGAGCCCTATAGAGCAAAGCCTGGACTCAGCTTGGCAGCCTAATAAGTGCTTTACAATGGGCTTTGAACGTTTCTTTTCTTGTAAACAGCCAAGAGCCAAAGTAGTCTAGTTAAGTTCAGTGCGCAGAGGATGTGATGTTACAGCAGATGTTTACACTTTTTAAATTCTGCGGTGCAGAGTAGTGTGTCCTTCTAAAAGGTGTGATTACACTTAGATATAGCCTTTACCGTTTTCTTTGATTGTCGTACTCCTTATACCCTCGTGCTCCCTCCCTGAGATGCAATATTTGGAGACTATATATCAGTGCAGATGCATGGAACAGAAAGGCATATGGTACATGGCGATGTATGGATGCCCCATCACAGCCATCGTATTTGCTTCATTATAATTGCTTCATCTGCTGCCAGTGCCAATGGAAGTAACTTTGTTAGTACGCAGACTCCTGAGTCCTGACGAACTACTACTACTACTAGTACTACTACTTTCGGCTGCTCCCATTAGGGGGCGCCACAGCGGATAATCCGTTTCCATTTCTTCCTGTCCTCTGCAGCTTCCTCTGTCACACCAGCCCCCTGCATGTCCTCTCTCACCACATCCAAAAGCCTCCTGTTTGGCCTTCCTCTTCTCCTCTTCCCTGGCAGCTCCATATTCAGCATCCTTCTCCCAATATACCCAGCATCTCTCCTCCACACATGTCCAAACCATCTCAATCTTGCCTCTCTTGCTTTGTCTCCAGACTGTCCAACCTGAGCTGTCCTGACGATGTTTCCTTTAAAAGACGACACAGTGCAAAGATGTCCAATGCAACATTTTATAGCACTTGAGAATTACACTTTACAATGCCGCATTTGTGCATGCATTGATTTATGAGAGACAGGCAGACAGACAGACAGACAGACAGACAGACAGACAGACAGACAGACAGAGGCTTTTAGGATCTTGAGTTCAGGGTAAAGATAATGCTTACAGGAAAAAAGGCAGAGGAAACAAGAAAGGGCCACGACTGATCTTGTGCTATGGAAGCCAGGAGAGCAGCTGTGTGTGGGAGGATGGGAAAAGGTAGCAGGGAGGAAGAGATGCTGAGCAGCGATGAGGGTCTGGGAAGGAGATGGAATGTGATGATTTTCTGTGCTCGACTCTCTCGATGTACACAATCTCTAATAAAATAAAATGACGGAAATATTTGAATAAAGTTCTTACGATTAACGTGTTTAGTAATGGCGATGGTATGAGGTAGCATTTGTGTGTGTGTAAACATGATTTTATTTTGTGAACGAAAGTGTTTTGACATGGTTATAAATCCCTCTGCCGACGCATCTGTTAGGCTGGTGACTAATAGATGCCACCGAAACAGGCAAACAGCGTCCTCGCATATTCCCAAACAGGCACCAGAACGAGCAAGCTGGCTGAGCGTCAGCTGCGCTTGTTAAAGCCGGGCTGAGCAGTCTGACAGGGCGCAAAACAAGCTTCCGTCGACAAGTTTTCATAAGAAAAGAAAATTGAAAGACAGTTTAATTCACAAAACTATCAATGAAATCAATAAAAAGTGACATTTGGCACTGAAAGAGCCGATCGAGCGTCGTCGATCTTCTTTTTTTTAAATATAATACAGGAACAAACTCATTACGTCACCTAATGTTACGGCCACGTGGGGCAAACATGCGCAGAAAGGATATATTTATTTTAACAGGGAGAAACGACAGGATTAAGCCTTTACATGGTTATTAGGCGCTAATATTTTCCTGTTGAACGGATTATCAAAGGTTTACACCATGGGTGCCCAACTTTTTCTGAACCAAGATCTACTTTTACATTTGTCAGCCAGCCGAGATCTACCAGCCCACATATGGAACCGTATTACTATGGTAACGTGCATAGATAAGTAGACACGTTGGTCCTTGACTAACGGGTCGGACCCTTTAGTCGACTGGTTAACGTTGTCGCTTGCGGAGTGAGAGATACGGGTTCGCGTCCCGGCTGTGGCGGTTCCCGGGCTGCCCCCGAATTTCCTACACTATAATACCCATTCAATACACACGACATCCATTATCTTAACCGCTTATCCTGCTCTCAGGGTCGCGGGGACGCTGGAGCCTATTCCAGCAGTCATTGGGCGGCAGGCCGGGAGACACTCTGGACAAACAAAAAATAATACAGGTACTATACAGTATAGTTCTCTGTTAGAAAAGTAGAAATAAATGTCACTCTCTACCTTAGTGGGACCGCTGGCACTAGGGGGAGGAGGCTAGTTTCTCATAGTCAGGGTTGTAGCAGCTGGTTGCAAGCCTTAGGCAGGCCAGAAGGCAGTCATCTGTCATTGTGGATCTGTGCTTCGACTTGATGATCTTCATGTGAGAAAATGAGATTCACGCAGGTAGGTTGATCCAAAAAGTGCTGTGGAGTTCATGGCACGTCTCTTGAGGTTGGGGTACTTTTCCTGCAGCAGTAGCTCCCAGAACGCTCCCTTCATCCCTTGTGTTGCCCTGGACGTAATCTCAATGTCAGTTTGAAGTGTGAGGATCTCATTCTCCGCAGCAGGGCTGTCCAGGTGTAACAGTGATGCCACTTTGGAGGCAATGACATCCACATCAATACTTCCAAATGGAAAACACAGATAGCTGGCAACAGGTTCAATGGATGCAAAGTCAGTAAAGTGCCCATCAAACTCTGACAAGATGCTCTGAGCTTGCTCCTCATAATGTGCATTACCAAGCGGTGCTTTGTCGTTAGCCTGACGTTTAAGTTCTGCCTGCATGTGAGCAAAGTTTCGTAGGTCACTGCATTGCAGCCTACTTGACAGCAGTCAGAACTTGCTTTTAAACGCGTTCAGCTTTCGCTGTAGCTCTACATTCAGCTCATTCAGCATGCTGGTGAGATCGGTTAGGAATGCCAAATCCAAAAGCCACTTGTTGTCCTCTAGCTTTGTATATTCGGCACGTTTAGCGAGCTTGAGAAAATCTCTGATTTCAGGCAAAAACTCACCAAGTCTCTCCAACAGTTTGCCTCTGCTCATGGCGTGTCGTGACTTTTCCACTAGGTGGGGCTGCTTTGAATCCAGCGCGTCAGAATTATAATTTTTCTTGACACACAGCAGGCATAAGAGTCTAGTGCCCTAGGATACATCATTTAATCATTTTTTAAGAAACATACAAAGTCTACTTCCAATCGTCTAATACATTACAGAAATAAAAACAACTAGCATATATTTAACAGAACTCGTTTATTTTTCCGTTTGCCTGTCACTGTCTGACACTACATTTCATTTATGTAATGGAGGCTTGATAAAATGCATTAATTGAATTAGACAATTAAATTAAAATGATAGGCTATTGGTGATCTTTTTTGTGCATTTGAAACAGATATTCTATTTAAGCCACAACTAATCAAAGTTCAAATTTCACAAAGCAATCAAATTTCCACCCATAAACATCACTCGCAGCCATATAAATCTCATTAAATTAATAGCGCAAATGCGGGAACGTTTCCAACAAATAGACGTGCATATTGTGCACAGAAAGTGTTCCACATAAAATAATTAATGAGAAAAAGCTAAACTAAACTATCGTAACAAAGGCCTACAGTAGCCTACTACATATTGATCAATAAGCATCTGGAAGTCCCCGCATCACGCTCGCACCGTCGTAAGCCTGCACTATCACTTTATCTCTCTGCTGCTCTCCCTTCTATCACTTTATCTCTCTGCTGCTCTCCCCTCTATCACTTTATCTCTCTGCTGCTCTCCCTTCTGTCACTTTATATCTCTGCTGCTGTCCCTTCTGTCACTTTATCTCTCTGCTGCTCTTCCTTCTATCACTTTATCTCTCTGCTGCTGTCCCTTCTGTCACTTTATCTCTCTGCTGCTCTTCCTTCTATCACTTTATCTCTCTGCTGCTCTCCCTTCCATCAGTTTATCTATCTGCTGCTCTCCCTTCTATCACTTTATCCCTCTGCTGCTCTCCCTTCTATCACTTTATCTCTCTGCTGCTCTCCCTTCTATCAATTTATATCTCTGCTGCTGTCCCTTCTATCACTTTATCTCTCTGCTGCTCTCCCTTCTATCACTTTATATCTCTGCTGCTCTCCCTTCTATCACTTTATCTCTCTGCTGCTCTCCCTTCTATCACTTTATATCTCTGCTGCTGTTCCTTCTATCACTTTATCTCTCTGTTGCTCTCCCTTCTATTACTTTATATCTCTGCTGCTGTCCCTTCTATCACTTTATCTCTCTGTTGCTGTCCCTTCTATCACTTTATCTCTCTGCTGCTGTCCCTTCTATCACTTTATCTCTCTGCTGCTGTCCCTTCTATCACTTTATCTCTCTGCTGCTCTCCCTTCTATCACTTTATATCTCTGCTGCTGTCCCTTCTATCACTTTATCTCTCTGTTGCTGTCCCTTCTATCACTTTATCTCTCTGCTGCTCTCCCTTCTCTGGCAGGATGTGTTGCAATTGATTGAGAATCGATACGGCAACAGTCTCGCTATTGGCAGTCTGTATGGGAGTAAAACTGTAAAAACGCTCCTGAACCTGATGTGATTTGCCAATATAACGTAGTACAAGTGTAGGGTATGCAACTTTTCTGAGTATAGTCGTATATGATAGGGTTAGTATCAAGCGAGCCTCCTCCATTGTAGCCAATCAGAGCGAGGCTCTCTAACACACCGAGGGAAGGGGAGAAAAGGAGAAAAAAGAAGAAGAGAGGCGGTGTGCGAGAGCTTTGCGGCTGTGTTGGCCGCTGAACAAATACGAAATCTAGAGAGAGAGAGAGAGAGCGAGAGAGACGTACTGTACGTGGAGTGAATGTGTTACCGTCTACAAGAATCCTTTGGGACGAATTCGTGTTTCCTGGGGTGCGTCGGAGAAGGTGTCCTGCTTGGAGGCTGCGAGTGACCACCAGCTAGCATGAATTCCCCTGACTAACAGTGGTGTTTGAAATGGACTGAGGACGTGGAAGTCAGTGCTTCGTCGGTGCCGTGAGTTTCAGAGGAACATTTGCCATTGTTGTAGTGTGCATGAGGCACGAAGAGGATTCTAGGCAGACATTAGTAGACATTAGTGTTTAGTGATTGGACTCTCTCCAGCACTAGCTTAGTACCGCACTGGATAAGCCTATAGTACTAACGTTAGTCTATTAGTCAGTGAAGCTAGCTAGCTCACTGGTCGTAGTGGCTTGTTAGTTCTCAGTACTGGGACTGCGCGCGTTCGGGTGAACTGTTGGATGCTGAGAAGAGGACGCGGAGGACAGTCGTGTTTTTCTAGTTTTGTGACTGAAGATTGCTGCCTGAGTGAAAGTTATTTCAACAGCAGTGTGAACGTTGGACGCGTTGCATTGCTGTTGGCGCCATTTAACTTCTACAGTGAGTCACGTAGACTACACGCACGTCACGTGGTTTGCCCTGCCGTACAGGCGTCTCTCCAACGGCTCATCTCGTGTGCCCAGGAGTCATCAGACTGGTATTTGTGTCAGTTTCGTTATTACTCATTGCTAGACTGTGTTCAAAAAACGAACCGAACTGTTTATGTTTGAACATTAATTGGTTTTGAGACTCAACATTTAGAGTGAGTTTCTCATGTGAGGTTGTGTTGACATTGTGTATACCAAGAGATACTGTGTATACAAAGAAAGTCAAACTCTATGTTTTTTTTCCATTTTATTTATTTATTTATTTGCTATTATCATCCTATAGTCTCCTTCTTTCAGCTTTTTCCCTGTTTTTCAGGGGTCGCCACAGCAGATTTTACAGTTTCCACCAGGACCCTGTGAGGGCACAGTGCCAATGACCGTTGTTCGATCTGGTATGGTCTTGTCAATCTGCATATTGATTTGGCAAAATTTTACGTCGGATGCCCTTCCTGACACAACCACTAACCCTATGGACGGGGGCACAGGTAAAGCGCTGGATGCCATCCCAGTATTCATGGACTTGCGCCCATGCCTGTCGCTATATTATTATTATCATCCTATAGTATTACATTCAATTGTTGTTGCCTATTGATTCATCTTTACTGTGTTTGGAGTTTAGGGCTTATTACAATACTTACCTGAGGGTTTATAAGTATTTTGGAGTTGTGTACTTACCTTGGAGTAGGGGCGTCTCAACTGTCCTGTTGGTTCTGGGGAGGGCGGGTTATGCTGAGCTGGACCCATAGCACAGCATACACTCTACATGTCAGGGGATGCTGTGTCAAATACCTTAGCGTGAAGCCCACCTCACGATATCTAATAGGGTGTAACATACTAACCACTCTGTTCATCAGGATAAGGCATCCACATACTTGCCAACGTAGGTACTGAGACTAATTGCATTGGGAATGGGGACCCAGACCCCTTCATTAACCTAATCTTTCAAGGTAAATAAGTACTATTACTACCCCTACAAGGCGTGGCTTATTGTGCCCGCTACACAAGCACTAACTGAGACTGCGTTGATACGTCAGTGGTTTCGTCGGACTGAATGGCCGGAAAGTCTGCGTTTTTAATCCCATCTACTATGTACTCATGCATGATCCCCAACATACTGTAGCGAATTTGGGGGGCAACCACAGGAACTGCCGCGGCCGAGACGCGAACCCATATCGCCCGCACCGCAGGAGACATCGCTAACCACTCGACTAAAGTGTCAGATCTGTCAGCCTTGCCTCTTAATGGTTAGTCAGAATTGATGTCAATCAAGCGGTGAACACAAGGGACTGCCGATTTTTTATTTATTTTTTTCCTCCAAATCTTAATCCATCTTTCAAAATCATCTCGCGATCGAGTGGCAATCAGCCCGCGATCGATGGGCACCCCAGGTTTACACCATCCCTCTCAACCTGATGGAAAATGCCTTCAGATAGGGCCATTCTCTTCCGAGGGTGGTGGTTACACCAGGCATTTTTACTCTGATTGGGCTGTTATTCCGATTATTAGTGGAATATGAGGGTCCGTGTAAACGTAGCAATTGATTTTCAAAACCACACAAGGAAATGGTATCGATATTCATCCCCACATGGCGTGTATGGATTAGTACCAGAGTAGTCAAATGATGGACCCTTTTCGCAGGTTTTATATTCCAGTAAAATGTATGTTAGATGTTCATCGTCCTTTTGTTAGTACAGTCGAATCAGTACCAGAACGTTTCCTTTCCCTGTTGACTGTTAATCAGTTAACATTAGTCAAATATTGATTGTATTTTGCATGATGATGCAACCCAGTCTGAGACAAAACATTCATATATAATGTAATTGCATTTCTCAAAATATGATGATTCATTGTATACAAATGTTGTTTTTTCCGTTTATTCTTTATTTTTTGTAAAAAAAATTTTTAAACCTACTGTTCGCACTGTACACCAGAATGGAGGAAATTACACGTCTGAAACTAATTTTCCCAAGAAAAAATGTAAAAAGAAAAAAAGTACAAATGTACAGCTATAAAATAAACCTGCTCTACTTATGCTTCTGGACCTCAGTTAAAAATGTTGCCCTGGCCCCTGCCTCTTATTTTCCCATCTCTCTTCTTTTTCCTCTCCTCCTCACTCTGCCTTTGATTACTTTTGCACTTATGAACCATCTGTGTGTGTGTGGGGGGGGGGGTATGTGAGAGAGAGAGCGAGAGAGAGGGAGAGCGTTTGGGTGTCTCTGCTTCATGAAACATCAGACTTCTTTCCTGCCTGGCCTCTGAGACACCGATGACGGGACTGTCCTCTGTTTTTCTCCTCAGTGTATCAGAAAAGGTATTGAAGAATGCAGCAGGCAGGCAGTTCCATATGCTCCACCTTAAACTATCACTTCATGTTAAAGGTTAACTCCTTGGTCATTTCAGTGAACCCCCCCCCCCGTGCTAAGTAGAGAATTTGCACTTCTACAGTCATGTCTCATCAAAAGGGAAGTGAAATCAGGCCCATTGTCTTGGGTTTCAGTAACTGGCTTAGAACAATCCCAGTGAATGGTGTTAACATGTAACAGCCATTCTGACAGAAGAGTCCTTGTTCCACAAACCTGAATGAACAATCGCTTAGCAAATGAGAAAGCTTTTCTATCCACCCACTCGCTTGCTGGCTGCTAAGGTAAATCTAACAATGGAGCAAGCGAATTGGTAGTTAAATACATGTTTTGGAGGAAACGAGCAGAGGCAGGTAAATGTTTCCAAACTACTTCAAACTTTTTATAAAATGTTTCTCCCCAATTGTACCTGGCCAATCACCCCACTCTCTGAGTTGTCTCGTTCACTGCTCCACACCGTCTGCTGATCTGGGGAGGGCCGCTTACTACCACATGCCTCCTCCGATACATGTGGAGTCGCCAGCCGCTTCTTTTCACCCAACAGTGAGGAGTTTCTCCAGGGGGACGTAGCGCGTGGGAGGATCACGCAATTTCCTCAGTTCCCCCTCCCCCCGAACAGGCGCCCCAACTGACCAGAGGAGGCGCTAGTGCAGTGACCATGACACACACCCACATCCGGCTTCCCACCCGCAGACACGGCCAATTGTGTCTGTAGGGACGCCCGACCAAGCCGGAGGTAACATGGGGATTCGAACCGCCGATCCCCATGTTGGTAGGCAACGGAATAGACTGCTACGCTGCCCGGATGCCCAACCACTTCAAACTCACTGTCACCATCCACCATGGGTAAACGTACATTTGTAAAACCTACTTCAATACACCTTTTTGCCACTATTAAAATGTGACGGTTACCACATTGGACTGGAAAGTATTTCCTGAGCTGGATCATAGCAGATTAGTAATGACGGTGAAATCCCCTCATTCTAACTGAACTCAGCGGCTCCATTGCACACACTGAATAATGACATTACATTTGACAAAGAATAACTGCAAAAAAGATGAATAATTGTTGATTCATGTGATCATGATGCATTTTAGATAACACTGCAGAGCTAATCTAACCAAAAGTAGCTCACATAAAAGTACTTCAAAATAGCTGAGATGTAACATCATTTTAAATCAGTTATTATTTGCCCCTGAATCCAGGAAGGAGATAGTGGGAGAACAGGTGCATAGGATGGATAAGGTGAATAAGGTTTAGGTTAAATAAAAAAACAGCAAGTGCCATACAGTATGCTAGTGTCTCACGTTGAGCTGATTTAGAGATGGGCAAAGCTTAGGGACACTGTCTTCATGCCGCATCTACACAGGATGTTTTGACAGTGAGAAGCACTGCGAGTCGTAAGACTGTTTATCGAGGCCTGCTAGTAGCAGGCACCACATCAGCTGGAGAAAGGAGGAAAGAAAAGGTGAAAAACGGTGCTGCATGGAGCGTGATATGTTGTTCTAACCTCAGTCGAGCACTGGTAGATGTGTTTACACACCTATAGTCATACCGGTGCATTTGTGCATCAAAGCATGCGAATATAAGTGAATGGCTGCTCATGCATGTTGTACGGGTGTGTGCGTGCGTGCGTGTGTGATTTAGTCGACCCTCCTACTATGTAAAGCACTTTCTCACATCACACCTGAATACATTTTAATTATGGGTGATTTTATACAGACTTTTAATCCCCTGGTACAGAAGGACTCACGCTCTGCTATAGTGTACATACGTATATAGTGAGTTACACTGGACCAGGAGCTGAACTGAGTATGTGTAACTCTGCAGGAGGCTGTGTGTTGGAAAATCAAGTAGCAGTGATTGGATAGTCTCAGACTCCTCACACCAAACACCAGGACTCCATCACACACCATTAAACCTCGAACTACAAGTGAAGTGAGGATGAGACATAGATGCAGGAGAGCGAGAGAGAGAGAGCAGAGTAGAGAAAATGAGGTGGATAGCAACAAAAAGACAGAGCAGGAGACTGTGATGTTCAGTATTAGGGGAATACACCTTTAAGGACACAGGGAATTATGGGATAGTAAAACAGAGGAGCCATGGGAGCGGGAAGGTAGACGAGGGTCAGTCGGATTATGTGAGAGTCAAGTCAAGTCAATTTTATTTGTATAGCCCATCATCACAGATTACAAATTTCCCTCAAGGGGCTTTTCAGCAACACCAGGATAAGCAGTTTTGATAATGGATGGATGAGTTTAGCTTTGGTCATACTGTTACTTTAACGCTCGCTTCTGTCTCTTTTTTCCTCTCCCCATCTGTTTCTTCCCCTCCCGCTCTCAGGTCTGTTTTGTGAACCAAGACCAGCGGAAAATGGACCGCCTTGATGACAGAAGCATCAAGGTGAATCCGACCCCCCTCTCCATTCTCCCTGCTTTCTAATCCACACTTTTATTTAAAGTTATCATTCAATGCTGCAAACATTGGCTCACCTTCCATGTATTCAGGACAAGTTAGCCAGATGCATAACAATCCTAACATATGATACAAGACTTTTCACAAAAAAACAAAGATTTCACTGTTTAGCGTGGATTTTGTTGTCTTGCATGTCTGTTTTGCACTCAAAGAGAGGACATGGCGGATGTCCAGGTAGCGGTCTATTCCATTGCCTACCAACACGGGGATCGCTGGTTCGAATCCCCGTGTTACTTCCGGCTTGGTCGGGCATCCGTACAGACACAATTGGCCATGTTTGCGGGTGGGAAGCCGGATGTGGGTATGTGTCCTGGTCTCTGCATTAGCACCTCTTCTGGTTGGTCGGGCCACCTGTTCAGGGGGGAGGGGGAACTGGGGGGAATGGCATGATCCTCTCACATGCTACACCCCCCTGGTGAAACTCCTCACCGTCAGGTGAAAAGAAGCGGCTGGTGACTCCACATGTATTGGAAGAGGCTTGTGGTAGTCTGCAGCCCTCCCCAGATTGGCAGAGGGGGTGGAGCAGAGATTGGGATGGCTCGGAAAAGTGGGGCGGGAAAAAAAGGGGGGGGGGCATGGCATACTTTGATGTCGTTAATGTTGGTAACACTTTATTTTAGAGGATCTGAAATTACCTAGTAATTTCATAGTAATAAGGTGGTAATTATCACGCAATTTCTTAGAAATAAGGTTGAAATCACCTTGTAATTTCCTAGTAATAGGATGATAGTTTTTACAGGTAATTTTACAGCTAACCCTAACCCTAACCCAAATTACAAGGTGATTTCAACCTTATTTCTAAGAAATTACATGATAATTACCACCTTATTACTAGGAAATTACTAGGTAATTTCTGACCCCCTCTGACCCCCTAAAATAAGGTGTAATCTTAATGTTACTTTAACCTAAAGACTATTTTGTGGCTCGCATCTCTTGCACAGAGACTGGCCTTGGTGTCTCCTGACCTGCCAAAGCTGGTTGAATCACCAAGTGTCCAACAGCCCAAGGAAAATGAGATCCTTTTGCTCGGTGGCCTGGAGCCTCCAGTGTCTAGCCAGCCTCACCCACATTCCCCCTTTCAGGTGAGTTTGAAAGGACGAGTCCGCATCCATCCACGCAGTTTCATTGTCTACTTCAGTCTTCCAGGAGGGCAAGATAGAGTCACAATTTGCTGTTTTGCACATTTGTATCATATCTCCATCAATGAGGACACCATTTCCAAGGAAGAACTTGAATTCATTGTAAACGATGTCCCTCATCACCTTATTGATGTAAAATGTCCCTCTGTCGTTTCATCTTTGCAGGACTGTGGAAAGACGTCAGATAACTGACAATCTAGCTGGCATTTAAAGCTAAATTCTGATAGGTGCAGAGATGTGGAACCAAAACAGTTTGTATTCAGATTAAAAAAAAAATCATGAATCTTTAACTTTTCTATTACAGATTCAAAAATTGGCCCATCATTCTTGATGGTAACTTTGTCAATATAGTGTAAATGAACAGTACAGTGCAGGGGAATGGGGGCAGAATACTTTGTCACAATGCTAGTTCATGCCTGAAAGGGGAAATGGTACAGATTATGGTAGCTTTGGTTTGTTTTTGCCACAGTGTATTTTATTCTGACACTCTTAACCATTGGTTGGGGCCTCATTTTAAAATGCCCAACCCCCCCAGAGATATTTGAGCACTAAATAACGTAATGTGTGTTTTCCTATTTTTTCCAACATTTGAACTGGTGGATCCATCTGCTGATTATCTGCACACACGGCCATGCCTATGCAGCTGCTAGATATAATAAATACATACTTTAGCAACTGTCTGGGGGCATTTCAAAGAAATTTTGAATAGAAATTTTAGAAAATTTAAAGGCCACTTGTTAGTTGAGGTCAGTTTATTTGAGCTGAAACTTTGATAACACACACCAGTGTTAAAATCACACCCTCTTAAAATCAGTACACAGCCAGATAACCTTGCGCTGGCAATTTGTCATTTATCAGTAGGGAACCAATGTTTATATCAATATGTTTAAGGAAAACAAACAGGCAGGAAAAACAAATAAGTCAGATGGTTTGATTTGGATATTTAAAGTCATCATCTGTGCCTTTAAAAATGTTCAGTGTGTATTTGGGCATATTTGTATGTGTGTGTGTGTGTGTTAGTGTGTGCATATTTGTGCATGTGATGTATGTGATTGTCTGCATGTGCATAATATGTATTTACGCATGTCCTGGTCAGGGTCAGCAGCAGCAGCAGCAGCAGCGAGGGACAGATGTGTGTCTGGTGCAGTGTTCAGGGCAGAGACGCCCAACTCAACTAAGCAGCATCATCTTTGAGATCAAAAAGTTCCTGATCAGCCTACAATGGGGGAAGGACCGACAAACACCGCATGGCCGTGCAGCTGGACAACGGATGGATGATGACACCAACCGCTCCATCTCTTCCATAGAGGAGGACTTCTTGACAGCTTCAGAGCACCTAGGAGATGACAGCGAGGATGATGGATTCAGAAATGGTAGGATTTGTTCACAAACATTTCTCCTGAAATTTTATTTTTTCCTTCTTAAAAAGTCTGAGTCTGGGGCATCTGGGTAACACAGATGTGTAGTCCATTGCCTACCAACACGAGGATCACCAGTTCAAATCCCCGTTACCTCCGGCTTGGTCCGGCATCCCTATAGACATAAATGGCCGTGTCTGCGGGTGGGAAGCTGGATGTGGGTATGTGTCCTGGTTGCTGCCCTAGCACCTCCTCTGGTTGGTCGGGGCACCTATTCGGGGTGGGGGGGGGGAATAGTGTGATCCTCCCATTGTGAAACTCCACTGTCAGGTGAAAAGAAGCAGCTGGTGACTCCACATGTATCGGAGGAAGCATGTGGTAGCCTGCAGCCCTCCCTAGATCGGCAGAGGGGGTGCAGCAGCGACTGGGACACCTTGGAAGAATGGGGTAATTGGCCGGGTACAATTGAAGAGAAAAATGGGAAGGAAAAAATAAGTCTGAATCTGTTGAATTGCATTTGCAAAGCTGAATCCTCACTAAAAGTGATCATATGCAACTTACACAACCCATAATACATTCAGCAGCCTTATTCAAAGAAAACACGTTTTGCAATGAGCAGCTTCATGCACTGATTAACACTGAGCAAGTGTGTTATTTACTGACTGTATTATTTCATGACTTGTAAAGACATGCACATGTGACAACACTGCTGGTTATTTCGAATAGAGCTGTTGTGTTTTTTTCCATTCACAGCCACTTGGTCACATTATGTGCTCTGTGCTAATGTTTTTGTTGTTGTTGTTGTTGTTTTTTACATATTTATATTGTCTACGAACTTTAGCTTTAAACAGTTGCCTTAACAATCTAGCTTTTGCTTTTTTCCGGTAGTTGTTCACAAAGATTGTTTTCACCATAGCCGTTTATGCTGCTCCTCGAGTCTACAGTAATCTCTATCATTTCAAAGCATTGGGCTCCAGGATGCACCCGTTAACCCACCTATTAACCTCCCGCACGCATATTGACTCATCAAGTTTGCCACGCTTCCACCACCCTTTTTGGTGTCCAACAGGACACCGAATTGGGTGGTGGCAGCGTCTCTAAATACATTCCTCTCGACTGTGATGAAAAGACATCCTGCAGTTAGTGCACATGCAGGGAGCACTTTTAAATGCTTTTTTTTCTTTCCTTCATGTGGCCTGTAATACCTCATCTGCTATCTCAACTTCTCTTTGGCTGGCTGCACATTACAGTCCTTTTCTATCCCTTATCATGTGTCCACGGCTAAGGGCAGCTACCTTAAAAGAAGGTCAATGTGAATTTACTTTTACACATATGGATGTGAGATGGCACTGCCACAATGCAGAGGGCCCTGCTTTAATCTATAATTGACCTCATGTGAAATTCGATCCAAAGCAGCAACAGTTGTGTGCTCCTCTAGAGTTAATGTAATATTAGTTCATCACTGACCGAAATGGTATTCTTTTTCGCTGGGTAGCGGGGGTAGCTGGTTCTATAGGAGACATTAACACAAGTGAGGTGTAAAGTTACAGCCACCATAACCAGGCATCATTAGTTGTGTTCTCCATAGCAGGATCACATTTGGCTTTTCCAAAGGGAGGCTAAGCTCAATTTGGTCACAGGAGATGCGCCAAGAGACTTACCACCCTACTCTGTCCAAAATGGCTGATATAGGAGTCTATGGGCAATATTTAATGCAAAAATAATTTATCCACCATCGACTGTTGAAATTGTGGAACATTCACTGAAAAGGTAATTGCTGGTAAAATGTAAGACTAATAAATGTTCCTGAAGTAATGATGATCATTTGCAATATTTGTTAAACATTTAGTTATTAATACTTATATCTGTATCTATGAAGTTGGAATGATATTGTCCATTTCCTCTTGAGATTGTAGCATCCTTTGAGAGGAAATAGTTTAGTGAGACAGTGAAAATAGGATAACTATCAAAGCTTCTTCTCTTTTGAGGGTAATTTAAAATTTCCATGTGTTAATCATTGTGGTGGCATCTCTTTAATGTACACAGTACTTGCCAATGTTGTCTGTATCACTGTAGCCCGCTACAGGAAACTGACTTCTGCAAATCAGTGATGTCAATGGTTTGTGGAAGAACCAAAAGGCTGACTGGCTGAGATGTTCATTTTTTAATCTCCACTGCAAAGGAACTCTCATGCAACGGATACTGGTACATGTAGGCAATGTAGAATAGCTATCTTGGTTGGAGGACATCGATTTCTCTGTAAAACTGAATTGCACTGAAACAGTTATAGTTTTAAAAGACTAAAAAGACCACCAGTACTTACTGGTCATTCCTATTATTAGTAGCAAAATGTATCTTTTATGGAGGGCAGAAATATTTACTAGTTTGAAAATAATGCTTAGTTGACTAACCAAGTCTGTTGGAGAGAAAATGGGAAATGATTACCCTAAATTCTTGTCAGTTGAAAAAAAAAAAGGAAAACAATTAAGCAAGGTTTAACTTAGCTGATGCAGGGAAAAGCAGGTAAATGTTCTGGCCCAGTCATACTGGGAAAACAATGTAGCTGCTCTCAAATCATTGTGGACATTTCTCACTCCCTGTCTGTATCTGCACCTCTTTCTTGTTTTTCCCTGTCTTTCTACAGAGCCAGAGAGTGGTGGAATGCCAGAGAGCTTGGAAGAGGTTGTACAGAAGCACTGCATCAGACTTGCATGTCAGAGAGGGCAGCTGGCCCATCATCAGGACAGGGAGGACTGTGAGCTGACTGCCAGGGCTCCCACCAAAAAGGGAGGCATTCAAAGAGCTAAACTCCACACCAAGGAGTCTGCTGGTCACTATGCCACCAACCTGGCTGAGTCAGTACTGCAAGATGCCTTCATCCACCTGTCTCAAGATGAGACCTCCTTCATCCCTGAGGCTGCAGTTAGTGTATCCCCCATCAGCTGCCCCTCAAACTCTGCTTCTTCCTCACAGGCAAAAAAAACATCACGGCAGCACACTTGCTCCTTTGAACTCCCCAAGATTGTCATAGTTCAGAGCCCCGATAGCTCTGAAGGAGCTGCAGAGTGGCCAGGGACACAGGCCTCTCAATTACCTGACCAGGGTGTCTCTGTTGAACCCAGACAGGTGTCTGAGCACAGCACACAGCAGCATAACCTCAACCATAATGGAGAACACCCTACTAAACCTCTGGAGTTGGCTCTTGCTTGTGCTGCCAGTGTCATTGGCACCATCACCACACCGCAGCTGACAGAACAGCTCACTATGGAGTCTGCCTCAGAGGAGGAGACAGAGGAAGAGCTCCAAGAGGCTGAAGTGGTAGCTGACTACTCCTTCTCTTCTGCTATGTGCGGAATGGCTCAGGTGGCTGGGGCTGTGGCAGCAGTAGACCTGACTGAGGAGTCGGGGGAGGGTGGTGATTCAGACACAGATTCTGGTGAGGTCTACATGACCTCCCAGGGACTGCTGTCTGCAGCTGAGGCCTCTGCTGCCTTCACTCTTCACTGCAGCATGGCAGAGGGCACCAGCATTGAGGCCTTCCGTGCAAACATTTCTGAGGTCCTACACAGGGAGGCTGCTGAGGTACTGGCTCAGCCCCATGGCTATAAGAGTGTAGCCCACCTGCTGGAAGCCACCCATAAGAAGATATTGGAAGGCATTACATGTTCAAAGAAATCCTTTGTGGATGAAACAGAAGTGGATGACTTCATCAGTGAGGTGACAGACACCATATTTAAACATGCTTTAGAAAAAGCAAAAAAGAGAAAAGAATTGGAGGGTCCTGGGAAAGATGCCCCCAATCTCCAAGTTTTTTTGCAGGAGAGTGTGAACAGTTTGCTCTTTGACATCCTTTGCCTGACACAGAGGAAAATCAGTGACATTTCTAAATGTGAGCAGGGGGCATTTGACCTGTGGTTAGGTGATATTTGTACTAGAGAGGCTGCTACCATCAAGGAGAGCAGGAAACCATCAGTTCAGTTACAGCACTTGGTTGGCTACAGCCATTCCAACAATAATAATGAGAGCCAGAGTGTCATGCCTCACTACACAGATAAGATGACCATCATTTCTGGGAAGAAGGAAGAGAAGGACAGTGATGCTTCTGGCTCTACTTCATCAGCATACAACAAGGAGCAACACAAACAGGGTCAGATTAAATGCATGTCCATCTCTGCAAAGGACTGTTCCGACCACCAGCAGATCCAGCAGGGCAAGGGGGCTCTTAAAGAGCCTCTAAGTGAGATTTCTGTCATGAGCACAGAAAAAAGGGGACGTTTCGGGGTGGGGAGTGACAACAGACAGTCCTCTCTTACTCCCCAGTCCTCCTTCAACTCCTGCAGTTCCCAACTCTCTCTGAGAATGGACTCGGAGTCCAGAACACCCATTACTTGCTTTGCTGATGACTTGGCCACCACGGTAGTATCTATGGCCACAGAGTTGGCTGCTATTTGCCTGGAGAACTCTACCGGGAAACAACCCTGGTTCTGTGCTCTAAAAGGGACATCTGGAGAGGGGCCAGAAGCATATTTGCTGCCTGCTTGTCGCACAGTACTTAGAAGGAAAGAAGGGCAGAATGGTAGCACTGCCTCCAAGAAACATCGGGCACCACGGCTCAGTGAGATTAAGAGGAAAACAGAAGAGCAACCAGAGTTGATGGAGCGCCTAGTGAACCGGGTGGTTGATGAAACAGTCAACCCTGATGAACCTCAGGACCCCTTTGCCCTCTTTGCCTCAGAGGTCACAGCAAGGATCATGAATTGCCCCGAGCTCAATGTGGTAGACACATCCAAAGCAGGCCAGCCACGCAACAGGCTACAGTGTGAGAGGTGGAGCCGAGGAAAGGCATCCAGTTATGAAAGCATCCCAGAGGAAGATGCTGATCCATCCGGCACACCCAACACCCTGGGTCCTGGCAGCCGTCTGGGTCAGAACCTGAGCCGGGGAAGCTCAATATCCAAGCAGTCAAGCTGTGAGAGCATCACAGATGAGTTTTCACGGTTCATGGTTAACCAGATGGAGACAGAGGGAAGGGGATTTGACCTCCTTCTAGACTATTATGCAGGGAAGAATGCAAGCAACATCCTAGCTGCAGCTGTGCAGCAGGCTGCTTCCAAAAAAAATGGCCACCTTAATGTCAGGGCATCCTCTTGCCTTTCCAAACAGTCCAGCACAGAGAGTATAACAGAGGAGTTCTACAGGTTCATGCTCCGAGACATGGATAAGGAGAATAAAGAGTATGGCATTGCCAAGACTAGAGAGTGGAGCAACAGCCTGCTCCCCCCTTCTCCCAGAACTCCTTTCTGTATTCGACAATCCTCAGTCCCAGACCGCCGCTCCTCAGACTCACGACTCACTGTCAACTCTCCCATCAAAGCCAACTCTTTCGACGGATTCGCTCGCAATGTGCATGGAGACACACTGAACATCTACCCCACCAGCTCAGTATCAGCCACTGGCCTTTGTAAGTCAGACTCCTGCCTGTACCAAAGGGGAAAGACTGACCAGATCACAGATATGCTAATTCATGAGACTTGGTCCAGCTCCATTGAGTCCCTAATGAGAAAGAACAAGATCATCGCTTATCCAGAAGATAGCATCGAGCTTGAAGCAGCAGGAGACTCTCAACCCCATGTCCAGCAGTTTGCCAACCGACTGGCAGCAGACATTGTAGAGACTGGGAAGTCTGCTCTGGGGGGGCAGCAGGATGGAGCTGGGGCAACTTTTGGATCACAGCCACAGTCTCATATGCCAGTAGGGGTAAGGAGGGAAGGGTTCAAACAGTCCAGGCCAAGTTGCAATCATATTAAGGCCACCCAGGTGCAGGATGGGACTGTGGCAGGCGGCAACAGTGCACCCCGCATGAGGGGTCCTAGGGATGTTCCAATGATCCACATTGAGGGAGATCAAAAGGATGAAGAGACTTTCCAGGATACTGAGAGGGCAGGGCTTCACCTCCAAGACATGCCTCCAGAAGTTTCAGCCCCCAAACGTATGGAGATAGCATCACTAGCCAGCAACGGCAGGTAAGGTCACCACGTGTACTGGTCACGATTCTTCTGTGTGTGAGTCAGTCTTCTCCTTCACACAAAACAAGGTCTTACACACCAGTAGCAGAGTTATTCTTTGATGAGAAGATCATATGCTTGTCAAAGGATAAAGCTTTTCAACAAGCTTTTGAACTTCTTAATATAGTAAGAGGGAGTAACAACGAGAGAATCACATGGCAGAGTTATTTTTAAGGTTTATTGGAATCAATTATTATAAGAAAACTGAAAATTTGGTGTCTAGATCCTATAAATAGAAAAAGTCCATGCTTGCTAAGGCTATTTATAGTGCTTAGTTGCACTGTGACAGCTAAACAGGGGGTCTATGCCCAGGGGAAGAACGAATCTGTTTTGATACTGTAGGATTTGACAGACCCCCAGCCAGGCTGTGATTTATAATGGCTGGATGACATACGGTGGGGGAAAAAAACTCTTTAAATAGCTTAATCTTTTATCAATTTTTTCATTAAATTCATGGAGTCAGTGTTGCATAGGATTTAGGATTTTTTGTCTGATTGATAAAAACAATAGAATTGCAGAAAGTTAAGTCATTGTGCACTGGATGGTGTTCATATGAAGTCTGCTGATTTGGAATAAGGTTGTAGAGCTCCTTTAAGCAAGTGAATTATTAGACACTGGAACTCTGCAATAGAGGAGTCCCTCAGCATACCTATCACCAAACTGATACCAACCTGTATTTTGAGCCAACGTATGACATAAACTTAGAAAGGTGGAGGGTCCTACTTTAAATACATCCTGTAAGTGACTTGTTTCAGTGGGGGGGCACCACCTGTACTTGTCACACTTCTGGAAAACCTGGACATTCTCAGGATAATGAAGCTAGGAGCACCTCATAAATTGAGTCTGGAAAATAAATGAGGCTATCCGTATGTAAGAGGAAGGAGCTGCAAATGTGAAAGTAAGGGAGATCAAATGAATGCGGCATTACATGGAAAAGCAGTTGTAGCTGTTTCCATCAGAGATCAGGACCTGAAACTGTTTATTAGTCAAGTGAGTTTGCACACACAAAGAATTTTCTTTGGTAGGATGTTTGCACAAGAAATGTAAGACATGATACACCATAATGTAGAATATCTAAGATCATCAATTTTATATATATATATATATATATATATATATATATATATATATATATACACACACACACACACATACATACATATACATACATACAATGGTGCTTGAAAGTTTGCGAACCTTTTAGAATTTTCTATATTTCTGCATAAATATGACCTAAAACACCATCAGATTTTCACATGTCCTAAAAGTAGATAAAGAGAACCCAATTGAACAAATGAGACAAAAATATTATACTTGGTCATTTATTTATTGAGGAAAATGATCCAATATTACATGTCGGTGAGTGGCAAAAGTATGTGACCCTTTGCTTTCAGTATCTGGTGTGACCCCTCTTGTGCAGCAATGCAGCAATAACTGTAACTAAACATTTCTGGTAACTTGATCAGTCCTGCACATTGGCTTGGAGGAATTTTAGCCCACTCCTCTGTACAGAACAGCTTCAGCTCTGGGATGTTGGTGGGTTTCCTTTTTTTAATTTATTTCTGATTTTTCCCTTTTTCTCCCAATTTAGTGGCCAATCACTTCCCTATTCTAGTTCAAACACCCACCCTCGTACTGCATGCGTTCGCCAACTGCCTCTCTCCGGCCAGCAGTCTCGAAGGAGATGCCTCGCCACTTTCGTGACAAGGCGAATCCAGGCCAAACCACTGCTTTTTCTGACACACACAGAGACGCATTCAGTGGCGAACACAAGCCGACTCCATCCCCCTCCCGAAGACAGCGTTGCCAATTATTGCTGCTTCATCAAATCCGGTCATTGTTGGATCTGACGAGACCGAGGCGCGTATGCCGGTCCCCAATGGGCAACTGCATTGACACAAAGCCGCTGCTTACACCGCTACACCACCGCGAACCCGGGGTTTCCTCACATGAACTGCTCACTTCATATCCTTCCACAACATTTCGATTGGATTAAGGTCAGAACTTTGACTTGGCCACTCCAAAACGTGAACTTTATTCTTCTTTAACCATTCTTTGGTAGAGAGACTTGTGTGCTTAGGGTCGTCTTGCTGCATGACCCACGTTCTCTTGATATTCAGTTCACGGACAGATGTCCTGACATTATCCTTAAGAATTCACTGGTATAATTCAGAATTAATTGTTTCATGGCCCAGATGCAGCAAAACAGGCCCAAACCATGATACTACCACCACCATGTTTCACAGATGGGATAAGGTTCTTATGCTGGAATGCGTTGTTTTCCTTTCTCCAAACATAATGCTTCTCATATAAACCAAAACGTTCTATTGTGGTCTCATCCGTCCACAAAACATTTTTCCAATAGCCTTCTGGCTTGTCCACGTGATCTTTAGAAAACTGCAGATGGGCAGCAGTGTTCTTTTTGGAGAGCAATGGCTTTCTCCTTGCAACCCTGCCATGCACACCATTGTTGTTCAGTGTTCTCTTGATGGTGGACTCATGAACATTAATATTAGCCAATGTGAGAGAGGCCTTTAGTTGCTTAGAAGTTACCCTGGGTTCCTTTGTGACCTGGCCGACTATTACACGCCTTGCTCTTGGAGTGATCTTTGATGGTTACAGACAACAATGGTCTTGAACAATGGTCTTGAATTTCCTCCATTTGTACACAATCTGTCTGACTGTTGATTGGTGGAGTCCAAACTCATTAGAGATGGTTTTGTAACCTTTTCCAGCCTGATGTGCATCAACAGCACTTTTTCTGAGGTCCTCAGAAATCTCCTTTGTTCTTGCCATGATACACTTCCACAAACGTGTTGTGAAGATCAGACTTTGATAGATCCCCGTTCTTTAAATAAAACAGGGCGCCCACTCACACCTGATTGTCATCCCATTGATTGAAAACACCTGACTCTAATTTCACCTTCAAATTAACTGCTAATCCTAGAGGTTCACATACTTTTGCCACTCACAGATATGTAATATTGGATAATTTTCCTCAATAAATAAATGACCAAGTATAATAGTTGTGTCTCATTTGTTTAACTTCTTCTCTTTATCGACTCTTGGGACTTGTGTGAAAATCTGATGATGTTTTAGATCATATTTATGCAGAAATATAGAAAATTCTAAAGGGTTCACAAACTTTCTAGCACCACTGTATATAACACTGAAAATGGAATTTGTACTCATGTTTTATTGTATTCATGTTTTTACTGCTTTGTTTATTGTAGTTGAAGTAAGGTGACTTTGAGTGTCACAAAAGGTGCCATTAAATATTAAAAAATAAATAAAAGGGCAAAAATGCATTAATTTAAGGCATTGCTGGGATTATGGGTATATATCTGTAGCAATTATACAAATATGAAAAATATACAGATTTCAGTTCACTTTATACTATACAGTCTGTATACAGTGAGTATTGCATCAAAAAAATCAACTATTATCTGGATGTTTCAAAGCCAATACGGAATTGGAAGCTTCAAGACAAGTCAGACATCCTGCAAAGTGTGAAGAAGAGAAGGTGAAAGACGTCCAGGCTCAGGCTCAAAGGGCATGATACTTTCCACCCAGTGAATGTAATCGTTGAACAAGTGGAGTGCATCAGTCTGTCCCTTGTGTAAGAGTGAAATTTATTGACTTGCCTAGTCAATAAAACCTGGTTTTCCTTTAGGATTTCTGAAGATGAAACCCGTCAATCATCTTATTATGACTTAACATAATCAGTATGCTAAAACAAGCTCTGACTGTTGTGCCCATGAGGAATCATGATGAATGAAGTCTTCAGATGCACTGGGCGATTTCTGCCTTTTTATCAACAGCAAGATTTTTTCAAATCTGAAGGAATATACTCTATAGAATATCAGGACTACAACTGTATATAATTTTTAAAAACTGGCTTTTTAAATGTTTATAAATTAAATATTAAAGACAAAACTTATTTACATTGTAGACAAACTTCAAAAAGACCAATAAAAACCTGCCACAGGTTTGATGGACAGAAATTATGCAATGCAAATGCACTTGCCAGACCACCAGTAGATGGTCACTCCCATCTTGTTGCGGTTTGCTCTCCCCAGCAGTGAGAGGGACAGGCCAGCTGTGGTGGTGGCTGCAGTAGTGAAGAGGGACAAGCGTTCTATGAGTGCTAGCAGTGAAGAAAGCATGGGGAGCTGGTCCCATATCACTCCCGAAGATGACCCCCACGAGGAGACCAGTAGTTTTATCCAGCTGAGCGAGGGGTCAGTAACCAGTGCTCTTAGTTGAATCATAGTGCTCCAACTGCTACTGCTTTCACTCTCATTGGCCCATTGCTACTCACACTTATTCTGTCCTGCGCCAATGCCAGTGTATTCTCAGCTGCTGCAGTTTTGAAACCTTCTAGGTCAGAGAGCGCACCCCAGATAGCCCTCTCCATAGCCGGCACATAGAATTAAAACAATTAGTATTACTTAGACCAAAGTAGGCATTGTAAGCTTTCTATATTTTTAGCCATTTTATTTTTATACTGTTGGCCCTAACGCAATCTGAATGCCTAATGATTGGGAGGAATTGCCCTCTGTGCCGTCATAACACCTGCTGCTCGCTGTAACCGCTCCATTCACCAGTTTAGTTTGCCTCCACCTCATACCCTGGTTTGTTCATGCTGTGCAATAGAGACACGGCTGCCCACGCTACCTGTCCACCCTACCAGTCGAACTCCCACCAAATCTCTCCATCCTCCATCCTCTCCGAACTGGCTCGCCGCCAGCCTCAAACCACCAGCCTCCCGCCGGTAGCGTCTGATTCAGCTGCAGCTGCTATTTTTATGCTAATCACCAGCTAATGAACAACATGGTTTGCATCGCTGCACCGTGTTATTGTCCTCTTTACAAGTCAGTGATCATGTCGGATGTCTTGAGACAAGATGATGCTCTTTGTTGCTTTTTTTATCGGTTTGCAGAAATGGGACCAGCAGTGCATCTAGCCTTGGTCTGGCAGACCTGGATGCTTTTTCTGATGTGCCCACCCAGAGCACAGTAATCAGGTAACTGTCATTGTCAAACCACAGTGCTGACATGTTTCTCATTACGGTGTCACTCTGTTGCCAGTAACAATGCTTTTTTCCCCTAATAAAGACAATGTCTCTGCACACAGCATATTCCTAATGTAGATGTTCTCATGCAGTGCACAGCATACCTGGGGGCTGGTGACTGACAGGCCACAGTGCTTACAAATCACCCTACATGGTCCTCCACAGCATAGTTTTTAATAGTGTCATTCTGCTGATAATAATGTTCTGTTAAATAAACCAAAACCTGGCCTTTTTAAAACTGGAAAATGTAATTTATTACAGTTATTGCATCCCTTATTGACTCGTGTGTGTGTGTATATATATATATATATATATATATATATATATATATATATATATATCAACAGGGATACAGGAAAAAAGATTTTAATGCATAGCAGCACAGGCCTGTTTCGTGCGTCTCGCACTCTTCAGCTGCTAATGTTTTTTTCACAAGGAATCATACCGTTACATTGCCCAGCGTCACGCCCCTAATTTCGGTTGGGCAGTGACCAATCAGGTGGGGAAACATTCAAATTATAACAGTGTACGAAACAGGCCTGTACTGCTATGCATTAAAATCTTTTTTCCTGTATCCGTGTTGATATTCCACTCCTCATTAGTCAAGCACTGAACACCATTGATGGTTTCGGAAAAAAAACGCTATATATATATATATATATATATATGTATATATCCATCCATCCATTGTCCAAACCGCCTGTTCTCAGGGACGTGGGGATGCTGTAGATATCAAAAAATATTATTTTAATTGGGCATCCGGGTAGCGTGGCGGTCTATTCCGTTGTCTACCAACGCTACCAACACAGGAATCATCGGTTCGAATCCCCATGTTACCTCCGGCTTGGTCGGCCGTCCCCACACACACAATTGGCCATGTCTGTGGGTGGGAAGCCAGATGTGGGTATGTGTCCTGGTCACTGCACTAGCACCTCCTCTGGTCGGTCAGGGTGCCTGTTCGGGGGGAAGGGGGAACTGGGAGGAATAGCGTGACACTCCCATGCGCTATGTCCCCCTAGTGAAACTCCTCACTTTCAGGTGAAAAGAAGTGACTGGTGAGTCTACATGTATCGGAGGAGGCATGTGGTAGTCTGCAGCCCTCTCCGGATCGGCAGAGGGGGTGCAGCAGTGAGCAGGATGGCTCGGAAGAGTGGGGTAATTGGCCAGGTACAATTAGGGAGAAAAAGGGGTGGGGAACCCCCCCAAAAAAGAAAAATATTATTTTAATTGCTTTAATGTCAATAAAGAGCACTCAAACTGTTTTAAAACCTTTTTTTAATTTATTCTTATTCATATTTAAGTATTTCCCTAACTAGTTTATGTCTCATTTCATAAACAGGGCTTTTTTCAAAATGTTGTTTTAATAATGTTGAAGCTAAATAAAGCACCCAGAGTTTATTGTAAGGAGAGATAGTTTGCCTTTATTCCTGTTTCCATTTTATTCTTCCACCAGTTTCTTTTTGATTAAGGGATCTGCATAGGCATTTTTCAAATAGTGTTCTTGTTCTTATTAATTGTTTTGCTGGTGTTTTCACAGCAAGGAGACAGAGAAGGGCAACCTCATGGGGAGCAGGGAGAATGTCCTTGGTAAGTGGCGTTAAACTAGAATGAACAAGACGGTCATTATGACCGTTTTTGATTTTCAAAGTTTAATAACTGTGGGGGGGGGAATAGACCTGTCGCTCCCTGAATACTCCTAAAATTGCATATATTTGCATTAAAATTAGTTTTAGATAAATCACACGCAAAAAAGTGACAAGCTCTGCCTAAAACGACCATGGGCGATCAAAATGACCACTGGTTTTGTAACTCTATATTTTGAGTTCAACAATAAATACCCTCTATCTATATCTATATCAATATATATATATATCTATATCTATATATATATCTATATCTATATATATATCTATATATATATATATATATATATATATATATATATTGTAACGTGCATGGATAAGAAAACACGCTGGCCGCTGGCTCGCGGGTATGACCCTTTAGTCGAGCGGTTAACGATGTCTCCTGCGGTGCGGGCGATACGGGTTCGCTTCCCGGCCGTGGCAGTTCCTGTGGTTGCGTTGTCCCCCGAATTCGCTAAAATATATATATATATATATATATATATATATATATATATATATATATATAGTCGAGCACTCGCAACACCATTGACAGTTTCGGGAAAAAACGCTGTCTCTGCTCCTTACCCTGTTGAGCACTTATGAGACCACCATAGACCCAGAGAATTTTGCATGTTCAACAAAGAACATACCAGCGCCCACACAGAAAGACTTCCTGAAATGCCTCATTGCAAAGACAGAGAAATTCATAAGATCGGTAAGATGGAAAGCTTTCTTCTTTCTACATTCGGCTAACTCAACTGAATAAAAAAGCTAACGCACGGATTCAAATCGTCTAAATCACCGCCGACCAGCCCGGAACTGAAACCCTTTGAGGAGGGTATGCTCAGAACCATCCAGAACATTACATTTAAACACCCAAACAAAGCTTTTCAGAAGAAACTCCATAAAGACACAAGATTAATAAAAGAAGATGACAAACTCTTCATTGCAGCCGACAAAACTTCTAATTTTTATAAAATAGAACCCGATCAACATGACAATCTTCTACACAGCAACATCACCAAATCTTACAAGAAGGCTGCGAAGTCTGCTGAAAGAGACATCATCACCCCAAAGGACAAAAAAGTCGCATCAGATCTGAAATTAGACGACTGCATTGATGTCACCGCCCAGGAGCAAGCCTTCATTACCCTGAAAGACCACAAGCCACATTTTAAAAACAAACCAACATGCAGGCTTATCAACCCCACCAAACCTGAAATAGGTAAGCTAAGTACAAAAATTATTGAAAATATAAATCGGACGATTCTGAAGAGGGTTCCCTTAAGGAAGAACACCAACCAAATATCGAAGTGGTTTAAGGACATAGATGACAAGAGCAGACATACGTTCATATGCTTTGATATTTGTGAGTTTTACCCCTCCATAACTAAAGAGCTACTAGACAAAACTATTGAATTTGCCTCAACGTACACCAAAATATCCCACCAAGACAGAGACATAACATCCCATGCTAAAGAGTCAATCTTATACCACAATGGAATACCATGGCAGAAGCAAGGTAACAGCAAATTTGACGTGACCATGGGCAGCTTCAACGGGGCAGAGACTTGTGAGCTAGTGGGCTTGTACTTGCTGTCCCAACTACAGGTCCTGGACATCAACGTGGGGCTATATAGAGACGACGGGCTGGCAGTCTGCAACAAACCGGCAAGAGAAGTCGAGAGAATAAAAAAGAAAATGTGTAGTATATTTGTAAACAATGGACTAAAAATTACAATTCAGGCTAACAAAAACCAGATTGACTTCCTCGACATCTCACTTAGAAATTGTACATACAAGGCCATACATGAAGCCCAAGAATATACTGCAATACATCCACAGAGAAAGCAATCATCCACCCTCCATTTTGAAAAAATATCCCAGTGAGCATAAACAAAAGACTAATTTTTATCATCCAGCGAAGCCATCTTTAACGAAGCAGCCCCCCCATACCAGGAAGCCTTACAAACATGTGGATATAATTTCAGACTTAAGTACAATCCACCACCAATTAGCGACAGCCAGCAACAACAACAACAAAAGTGCAGCAGAAAGCAGAACATCACCTGGTATAATCCTCCCTACGGCGACACTGTGGCCTCTAATATTGGAAAACAATTTTTCAAGCTTTTGGATGAGTGCTTTACCCCAGACCACCAATTGAGGAAAATATTCAACAGAAACACAGTCAAAATGAGCTACAGCTGCAGGCCAAATGTTCAGCAGGTTATTTCATCCCACAACACAAGCATCATGGCCAAGGCACAGACCCCCTCACCGCAACCAAGCACCTCCAGCTGCAAATGCTGTGTTAAGACATCGTGTCCTCTAGAAGGAAAATGCCAGATAGGTGACAAGAGAAGATAACTACAATGTGGACACTTACGTGGGATTAACAGAGGGCCCTTTTAAAAATAGGTTTAACGCCCATATGAGTAACTTCAGAGATGAGCATGTGGAAAATGCAACGGCCTTAAGCCACCGCATTTGGTCATTGGTAGACAAGAATATCAGTTATTCTGTCTCATGGAAAATCCTTGCAAAGAGTAGTGCATATTCAGTTTGGGGTAAAAGATGTGACCTGTGCTTGGCAGAAAAGTATTTTATTATTTGCAGACCTGATATGTCCACCTTGAATAATAGAAGCGAATTGGCCACCAGTTGTAGACACCGAAAAAAATATCTCCTTTGTAACTATAAGTAAAACGTCTTTATTATCCCCCCCCCCATTTGATGATACACATATGACATTTATTAGAGTTTTTTTAATTATTATTATTATTATTTTATATTTTATCTGCCTGTCCTTCCAACTGTGCCCTAACACCGCCCCAATATATAATTCACATAAAGTACATTGTTATATTTCTAATGTACGCCATTTCAACAGTGCCCTGTCCCCTAAATGCTTTTCAAAACAAACCCCAGTCCCATTGTTGTCATGTTTTCTACCCCTCCATTGGTTGCTGTGCATCATAAGTACCTACCCCATTGGTTGTTATAATTTGAATGTTTCCCCATCTGATTGGTCGCTGTCCAACCGAAATTAGGGGAGTGACGCTGGGCAACATAAACTGTATGATTCTTTGTGAATAAAACATTAGCAGCTGATGAGTGCGAGACACACTGAACAGGCCTGTATACTGCAATGTATTAAAATCCTTTTTCCTGTCTTCGTGTTGATATATATATACTATATACACAAAGTGCGAGACACACAAAACAGGCCTGTACTGCAATGTATTAAAATCTTTTTTCCTGTATCCATGTTGATATTCCGCTCCTCATTAGTCGAGCACTCACAACACCATTGACGATTTTGGAAGAAAACGTTTTATATATATTGTTATTTTTATTGAACAGAATACAAATGATACATATATATCTGGTTTGATGGTATATATTGTATTGGTCTGGTATATTGTATTGGTCTGATGATATATATTGTACATACTGTATATCATCAGACCAATCAACTATAAACAACCTTACACCTTCACATTCGATGGTCATAACAAAAGTAAATAAAGAAAATGAATGAACTGTAATATTAACAATAATAATGATAATAATGCTGAACAAAAATAAAGCACTTTTACCAGGGAGTGAGTTTAAAGTGCACATTAAGTGAAAATGTTATAATGTAAGCAAGCATTATATGTTTTGACTGCTTTTCTGTTTGTGCTTCTGGAAATGGTAGCTATATATTTCTCAATTTCTATAAGTAAAGCAGGAAAGAATGGTTTATTATTTAAAAATTTACTTTTATGGATGTGAAATTTTGCAAAAAAAAATAACAAGATTTATTAAGTAAAACTTATTGTTACTTTCACTATTTGTGTCATGGAAACCAAACAATACATATTCCCATTTAAGGGAAAAATTATTACAGACTTTACACATAATAAAATCATTTAGCTCCTCCCAAAGTTTTGTGGAAATGGTGCAGTCCCAGAATAAATGTGTGATTGTCTCAATTTGAGTTTTGCACAAAGAACAACTGGGGTTCATTGTTTTTACAAATCTTCTCAGGTACTGACTCGCTGGGTAAAACCTGTGTAATAATTTAAAGGAAACTACTTTTATTTTGTTATTTATCACAAATTTATGTGGTAGCATCCAAACCTTTTTCCAAAAGATATTAGTAATAAATGTACGCCAATGAAAAATTACATGGTACAGAGACTATATCTTGTTGGAACAAAGCACAAATAGCTCTGTTATTATTTTTATGAGATGCAGCAAAACAGATTTTGCCAACTGGAGTGTTAACAGCGTTCAACAATGGAGAGTCATCTAAATCCACAGAGAAATAATTTTTAAAGAGCATACAAACTTCAGCAGAAACAGCATAAAAAATTACAGTGTATTCTTTAGGTGAGACAGCAAGGTTAAATTTAATGTTGAACTCTTCGTATTTCAGTAAAAGACCCTCCTTGTAGAAGAGCTGACCCACCAACATTATTTTGTTGTCATACCAGTTCTGCAAGAACAAAGATTTGTTTTTATTAAGTATATATTTGTTGTTCCAAATGAAAAATTTGAGGGGTGAAAAATTGTGTTTGTAGATTAATGCCCACAAGAGAAGTATCTGTTTATGGAACGCCGAAAGTTTCACAGGGATTTTATCAACATTATAATTACAAAGAAGAATAAAATTGAGACCACCAAGTTTTGAAAATATATGAGGAAAGATATTCCAAATAGAGGT
Organism: Lampris incognitus; assembly: GCF_029633865.1. Taxonomy (NCBI): domain Eukaryota; kingdom Metazoa; phylum Chordata; class Actinopteri; order Lampriformes; family Lampridae; genus Lampris; species Lampris incognitus. The sequence goes on from NC_079217.1 coordinate 55,051,066, forward strand.
AGGGTTCTTTAAATGGGATCCAATTTTTTTTAATGTGTGATTTAGGGTTGTAAAATGTAAGAAATTGAAGCCTCCCTTTTCATAAGAATTCATCACTACAGATTTCCTTAGGTAGTGTGTTCAATTCCTCCAAACAAAGTTAAATAACAATTGGTCAATGGATTTGAGTGTCCAACTATCTAAATACAAAGGTAGGGCAGCATATGTTAGTCGAGCTATTCCTTCTGCCTTTGATAGCAAAACTCTACCCTTCAAGTTCAGGTCCCTTTGGAGCCACTGATTGTGATGTGTATTAGTTTTGTCAATTATGGGGTCAAAGTTCAGTGGACATCTTGCTATTTGAACTTTTGCAATAATTATGCCTATATATGTCACACTGTTTTTGACAGGAATGTCACAAATAGATACCATTGAACAATCTTTGAGTTCACATTTATTAATATTAAGGTAAAGTCCTGAAGCTTTGGAGAAGGATTGAATTAGGTGAAGGGCACAAGATATTTGACTGCTGTCTTTCAGAAAAATAGTAGTATCATCTGCTAGCTGGCTAATTAAGATCTCTCTTCCTGCAGCAGAGATTCCTTTTAAATTATTCATAGTGATGTGATTAGCAAGGATTTGAGTAGCTAAAACAGGGGTCGGGAACCTTTTTGACTGGGAGAGCCATAAAAGCCAAATATTTCTAAATATATTTCATTGAGAGCCATATAGCACTTTTAACGTATAATAAATTAAATATGTCTTACTTTTAATGCGACTTCTGGTGCTGCATGGTTTTGCTGATGGCCTTGTAGTCTGGTTCATACGTGGTGAGGTTGAGCTTCATGCAGGCGTTGAGGCTTCCATCAGTTAAACGTGAGCGTAGGTTGGTCTTAATGTTCCTCATATGCGAGAATGACTGCTCACATGCATATGTAGAGCCAAACATGGTCAATACGGCAATACTCACACGCTGCATTGTGTGGTATGTCACAGGAAGCTCGTTCCAAGTTTTAAGAATCAGCTGGTCTTCAGGTTGAAGATTTTTAATTTCTGTCCACTTGTGTTCCCTCGCCAGCTCTGCTCGCTGTCGCGCAAGACTTTCCAACTCTCCATTAAGTGACTTGAACTTACTCATCCACATGTCTGATGCCTTCAGGTCAGCAACTTCCAGCTCAAAGTCTCCGATAGAGACCCCGGGGATGCATATCAGGTCGATTTTGTCCACTGCACACTCATGTGGATGAGTGATGAACTTGAAAAGACCAGTGCGCGCACGAAATTCTCCAAAACGTGCTTTGAATGACTGCAGGAGATTGAACGTAAAGCCAGCTAGCTGCTGGAGATCCAGATGTTGAGTGGAGTCACTTGCTAAGCATGCATCTCTAAATTGTTGCAGTCTTTCAAAGTGCAGAAGACGACCTGTTTCAATGTCCCTGAGAAAGACTTCCAGCTTGCTTTCAAATGCAAACACTGCTTGCTGAAGGGATGAGATTGTATTTCCAATACCTTGCATTTTCACATTGAGCTGGTTCAGATGGCCAGTTATGTCCACGAGATAGTGAAACTGCAGGAGCCAGTCAGTGTTGTCTAACTCAGGATGCTTGACGCCTTTCATTTCAAGAAAAGTCCGGATTTCACTCAGGCAAGCTGCAAAACGGCTGAGCACCTTCCCCCTTGACAACCAACGCACGTTGCTGTGTAAAAGCAGACCGGGATAATGATTCCCAACTTCTTCTAACAGAGCTTTAAACTGGTGATCATTTAAAGCTCGGGCAACAATAAAGTTGACCACTCGAATGACCAGAGACATCACCTCGCCAAGCTCCTGGCCACACGTCTGAGCGCAAAGCGCCTCCTGGTGCAGGATGCAATGAAAACTTAGGATGGCTCTCTTTTCATGTTCACGGAGAAGCGCTACAAATCCTTTGTTCTTCCCCAACATACAGGGTGCACCATCAGTACAGACAGAAATAAGTTTATCCATCGCTAGTTTTTTTTCTTTAGCAAACTCCATGAAAGACATGAATAAATCCTCTCCTCTTGTTGTCCCTTTCATTGGCAAAACAGCCAAGCTTTCCTCACGCAGTGTGTCACCTGCAGCATACCTGGCAATGATACTGCACTGAGATAGATGGCTAACGTCTGTTGACTCATCTAACGCGAGAGAAAAGTATGTCCCGGCGTTTATGTCCTTAATTTGTGTTTCCTCGACTTGATTTGCCATCATGATGCTACGATCGTGCACAGTTCTTGCTGACGGGCATGTCTTTTATTCGTTTGATTATCTTGTCTTTATTTGGGAAGTCATCAAACAGTTCATTGGCCACATCAAGCATGAATGTTTTGGCATACTCGCCATCTGTGAATGACTTTCCATTCCTTACTATTGCCAAAGCCCCCGCAAAGCTAGCGGAATTCCCGTCACCTTGCTTGGTCCACACACGTAGTTGCTGCTGACTCGTCTGCACTCTCCGCTGTAGCTCCTCGCATGCCCTTTTCCTGCTGTCCCCCGCTGGATATTTCGATGCAAATGAAGCATGGTGCGTATCGAAGTGCCGCTTTATATTTGACCGTTTCATCGATGCAATTTTATCATTGCATATTAGACATACCGCAGATCCTGCTCTCTCCACAAATGCAAATTCCTCTGTCCACGCAGCCTGGAATGCACGGTAATCATCGTCTTTTTTTCTTTTCGCCATCTTTTCCGTTACAAGGGTTGAAGCAGATAAACTAGTTGGCTATCTGATAAAATTGATTTCTTCACCTTTACAATGACCCGGACATGCTCGCGAGCCATTGGTTCCCGACCCGACCCACGGGTGACCCGTGACCCGTGAAATTTATCTTCAAAACTAATTTCTGTTTACTTTAAAATGACACAGTATTATTAAGAAATATCACAAGTATTTTAAAATCAGTTCCAAACTGATTTTTTTGAAAAAAAAAAATTTTTCAACTCAAAATTGTCTGGGAGCCATATGCCGTCACCGGAAGAGCCATATATGGCTCGCGAGCCATAGGTTCCCGACCGCTGAGCTAAAAGGAACAAATAAGGTAAGATTGGACAACCTTGTTTAAGGTCAAACCTTGAAGAAGTACCATTTCTGAGTTTAATGCAACAATTAGAGTTACTATATAATGTTTTGATTGTACAACAAAAGAAAGTGCCAAAACCCAATTTCTCAAGGTAGCTGAAGATAAAATTGTGATTTATTGAGTCGAAGGCTTTATAAATGTCCAGAAAAAGGATAAAGCTGTTATCAGACATTAAATGCGAGTAATCCTGGATATCTAAGTTTAATCACATATTGTTTGAGATATTATGTCTGTTTTGCATGAAGCAAAAGGCAAGGACTTTATAATCATTGTTAAAAAGGCATATTGGATGCCAATTTTCAATGAGGAGTAGATCCTTTTTGGGTTTAGGTATTAGTGTAAGTATACCTTGACTCAGACTGGAGGGGAGAGTGCCTTGATTAATACTTTTTGTGAAGACTAAGTAAAAATGGGGCAATTTCATTAGACCGTTTGTTCCTGGGGACTTATTGTTTTTCAAGTGATTTATGGAAAAAGTTACCTCATTAATAGTAAGGGGAGTATCACATATTTTACTGTCCACAGGAGATATGAATTGGGTGTTAATTGGGCTTAAAAATTGCTCTGTGATTTGTGCAGAATAATTACATGAAGGGAGTTTGCTATAGAAAGAACAGCAGTGGTTAGAAATAGTTTATGAAACTGTCATTATAATATCATCTGTTTTTAGTTGCTGAATAGTATTTAGCTTGACATGAGGTTTTTCTAATTTGAAGAAGAAAGAGGAATTGCTTTCACCCTCCTCAAGCCATTTCAGTCTGGATCTCACAAAGGCTCCCTCTGCCCTATTTTTGTAAATTTCATCTAGCTTACTTTGTAGATTTGCCATAGTTACTCTGTCTTCTATTGTGTATTTAGCTGAATTCTTTTTTGAAAGTATCATAATATCATTGATAACTGCATTTTCTTCTGCCTTTTTAAGTTGAACCAAATTAGAGCTGTAGTTTCTCAAAAAACTTTCAGTCTAAAATTTAAATAATTCCCAATTTTCCATCCATTATCCAAGCCGCTTTTCACAATTGGGGTTGCGAGATGCTGGAGCCTATCCCAGCAGTCACTGGGCGGCAGACGGGGAGACATCCTGGACAGGCTGCCAGGCCATTAAAGCCCCCCCCCACACACACACACACACATACACACATACATTCACACCTAGGGACAATTTAGTACAGCCAATTCACCTGACCTACATGGCTTTGGACTGTGGGAGGAAACCGGAGCATCTGGAGAACATGCAAACTACACACAGAGGACAACCTGGGATGAACCCCAAGGTTGGCCAACCCCGGGGTAATTCCCAATTTTTCCCATAACAGTTTTCATTTTTGGCTTTGTTAAAAAAGTAATGAATTAATTTTGTAATTTTGTGCTTTACAGTGTCGATTGTAAACAAATTGTTCAAAATCGAATATTTTTGCTATTGAAAGATTTATTATTTTCACCAGACAACTTACAAGGGGTGGGAAGAATATCGGCAAAAAAATAATTTGTATTTATATTATCAGACACTAGCCAAAAATCAATAAGAAACTGTTTAGAACCATCGTTATTTCCTCAGGTATAAAGTTTATCATTAGGAAATTTATCTCTCCAAACATCAATCAAATTATATCTTTGTACGAGTAGCTTTAGGTCATTTTTTGAGCAAACAGTTCGTGGTGGCTGCGATCTTTTGTGCTTCTCATGACATCAATAAATGGACAGACACCGACTGGAGTGAACAATGATTTTAGTGAAGTCTCACGGGATATATTTACACATGGCAGGTGGCTTCCTGACTGCACATAAGTGCCCGACTACCTAGCAAGCTACCATATCCTCCTATCAGCAGGGGGCATACTTAGACTAGAGCCCAGTCAGCTTGTGGACATCACTTTTTTTTTCTTTTTTCAGAACAATAACTCAGTTTCAATTTCCGAAGTGCTACTGAAGTACATTCCTTGTAAGCATTCTCAAATATTCATAATAAAAAATAAAAACCCACAATGGCCTTAACTTTGACTGTTGTTCCTTACTTGCAATAAATGCAGTTGATGTAGCTGTCCCTGAAACAACCGCTGAAGTCAATTTCTATAGTGCAACCAAAACAGTCCTTTACTTTGTGCTTTATGCTTGCTTGTACTTAGGCTGGCAGTGGAGCACAGTGTCTCCTGGGGTGAGAGTACTTGGTGTTGTGTGATGACATGTGTCGGCATAAGCTTTCATCTTAGCTTTAGCTTCTCGATCTTTTGCTCGGATTCCATGATCTGAGCTGTTGGAAGTGGCATGTTTGACTATGGGAATCTTTGTGTAGGTCTTCCATTGGAACAGAAGCTCTGCTGGTGAAGCATCTGTGGTGCTGTGTGGTGTGGAATGATACTCTCGAAGGAAGATGTTGACATGCTGCTTCCATGGTATGCCTTGTGTTCCTGCAAAATGGATGGTCTTGCTTAGTGTGCGCATAAAACGTTCTGCAGTGGCGTTAGCCTGGGGCCACTGGGTGTGATTTTGTGGTGGTGAAACCCAAGGTAGGTTGTGAACTGGGCAAACTGGTCACAGTTAAACGGAGGGCCATTGTCTGTTTTGAGCACTCTGGGGATTCCAAACATGGAGAATACTTTGTCTATAACTGGTATGACTGTGTTAGCTGAAGTTGACCTAATAGCCTCAACTACTGGGTACTGTGTATTCATCCACAATGACAAGTCGATACTCTCCAGTGGGGAGAGGTCCATAGAAGTCTGGACTTGTGCTATGCCAGGGGGCTTCTGGTAACTCAGACATCTGCAGTGGCTCTGAGTGTGTGACTGGTGTATTCACCTGGCATGCTATAACGTTTTTGATTGTAGCTCCTGCTTGCTGGCCCATGTTTGGAAACCAAACTTTTGTCCTGAGGAGTGTTTTTGTCTTAACATTGCTCTGGTGTCCCTCATGGGCGAGCTGTAGGACTCTGTTCTGTAGGGCTATGGAGATGACGATTCTTGTGTTTCTTAATATGATATCGTCCGTAGGTGACACTGTTAGTTCACTGCTAATTTGTTTGAACTGCTTCAGAATGGCAGTGTGTTGTGTGTCATGTGTGACCTTGTACCATGTGTTGTTTCCGATATGTGCACTGACCTTTTGTAGGATCGGGTCTTTCAGAGTCTCCTCTTTAATCAATGTGAGAGTCATTGCTTTGGGTGTAGCGTGATGTGTTATGAAGTTGACATATTCCTCTGCTACTTTTGCTGCCCATGTGCTGTCACCTGTCTGTGTGGGTATGGGATAACGGGACATGTAGTCGGCTGGGTTGTCAGCTCCTTTTCTATACTCCACTTTGTAGCTGTATGGCTGAAGCCTAAGTCCCCATCTCTCGATTCTGGCAGGTGGTTTTGATCTGAGATTGTTCCAGAGGATCTCAAGGGCCTTGTGATCAGTCACTAGTGTGAATGGATGTCCATCGATGTATAAGTGGAAATGCTCACAGCTCCAGACAACAGCCAGTGCTTCTTGCTCTGTCTGTAAGTAGTGCTTTTTCACATCGCTGAGAGCATGGCTTGCATATGCTATGGTGCGTCTCCCACCTTTCTCCTTTTGATAAAGGATGGTGCTGAGCCCTACAGGGCGGGCATCAATGATCAGCTCTGTTTCTTTGTTTGGATCAAAGTATGACATGGTGGTATCACTGGTGAGACTGTCTTTGATGGCATTTAGTGCTCTTTCTTGTTCTGGACCCCACTCCCATGGCATATCTTTCCTTGTGAGCTTGAGCAGTGGTGCAGAGATAGAAGCAAAGCCTTTGATGAATCAAGAACAGTAATTGGCCATCCGAGTAGACTCCTGATTTCATCTGGATCCTTTGGGTTGCTGTCCTGCTGTATAGCTGCTACCTTTTTGGGGTCTGCTGAGATGTCAATGGCAGAAAAGATGAATCCAAAGAATTTCGAGCCTGGACTTGTTGAATTCACATTTATTTCGGTTGAGTGTGAGGCCGCTCTCTTTGAGCCTCTGGAACACTGCTCTGAGTTTGCGGTCATGCTCAGACTGGGAGGTACCATAGATAATGGTGTCGTCACTTGGATTTTTCACTCCTTTGAGGCCTTGGAGAGTCTGGCAGATTATGTTCTGAAACACCTCTGCAGCTTATGAAACACCAAAGATCAGGCGTTAATATCGCCTCAAACCAAGGTGGATGGTGAATGTGGTTATATACCTGCTGTCAGGGTGGAGCTCTAGCTAGTGTTACCCTGCTGTCAGATCCAGCTTAGAAAACACAATGCTCCATTCAGTTGATGAATAACACCATCCATGGTGGGTGTGATGTGACTTCACATTCGATGGCAGTGTTTGTTTGACGCATGTCCATGCAGATTCTCACTTTGTCTGGGTGTTTTGGTTTTGGGGGTGTGATGATGGGAGAGACCCATGGCGTGGAACCTGACACTGTCTCAATTATGTCCTCCGCTTCCAGCTTTCGCAGTTCATCTTCCACTTTCGGACTTATGTGGAATGGCACACGCCTGTGCGGTTGGCATGTGGGTTGGACATTGGGGTTGATATGCAGCTTAACCTGGAAGTCTTTCAGCCTGCCGATTCCATCAAACAGCTCTGGGTAGCTGTCGACAAGCCCCTCTGCAACTGTCCTGCTGGTTGGTGTGGGTGACAGGGAGGTCACTATCTTGATCAGTCCTAGCTCGGTAGATGTGTCATAGCTTAGTATGGAGAAACTGTCCCTTTGAATCACATAGAACATGCCTTGAGACTGTCCGTTTCCTTTTTCCGCTTTTCCTTTGAATGCACCAACAGGGAGAGGGATTTTGTGGCAGTAGGGGTAGATTTTCATCAGTTGGCCTGAGTTGTGGGCGTGGCTTTAGTTTGTTGAATGTTGCTTCACTGATGATGTTCACTGTGGCCCCCAAGACTGGCACACTGAGGTTGTTTATCTTAATGTTACGTCTGTGGTAGTTTTGCAGTCTCTGTTTACTACGAACACATTCATCATCGCTGCTAGATGAACCTGGATTGTTGCTTTCACTGGGTGTAGTGCTGGTCACATGGTGTACTCTCTGATGTGCGTTCTGTCGTTTACCATTGTCTTTATATTGTTTTGTGTCCTTACCTCTTGAGTTTTGAGCGACACTGTCTTGCAAAGTGGTTTTGTTTACCACATGCTCTGCATAGCTTGCCTTTAGCTGGGCAGCCCTCTTCGTGTGTGTATTTGCCTCAACAATTCCTACACTGGTTGTTTGGTTTACCTCTCATTGGGCGTACATTTGCAGCTGATGGCTTGTTTTGAGCCTTCGGATGCACCGCATTCACTGTAGCAGCTGTACCCCGTTATATGCCTGCAGCCTGCATTTCAGACAGTTCTAGAGTTCTCCCGTGGTCCAGAAGTCCATTTAGTGTTATGTCGGGCTCTCTCAGCACCTTCCTGCAAAGCCTGGACGATGTGCAGCTCTGTATTAGCTGTGCTTTAATTGCAGAATCTATGTTTGTAAACTCACAGTTCTTTGCTAGTGTAATCGGTTATTTTCTTGCCCGGTGCGGGATTCGATACGGGGTGTACTGCACCACAAGGCGACATCGCTAACCGCTCGGCTAAAGGGTCAGACCCGTTAGTTAGGGACTAACGTGTCTTATAGTCCATGGGCCAGACCGCAACATTTCCTATTTCGGTACACTCAAGGTGGCAAAACTTACTTATAATTTTTGAAAGGATCCATGTCTGTAGATGATATTTTGGTATGATAACCATTCCTGAGTGGCAGCTGTATCACAGTTATCAGCTCATGAAGTTAACCACCCCCTAAAGTAAATTGCATTTTAGACGCTGGTGCATATCCTGGTTTAGCCTCATGGTCAGGACATTTTTCAATGTTCTATAATATTGTCTTTGGTATCATTTTAAAGGGGACCTTCTTAGCTTTCATTCAAGCCCTGATGTGGATATTTCTCACAAATATAGAGGTCACTTGAGCTCTTCAACCCGTCAATAACACACATCTTTCTGCAATGTTCGCCTAAACTATATACTTTCTTTTAGCCCTGTGGCATCTAGGAATATCAGGGACACAAAACACAAAAACTGGAATACTCACAGGACTGTAAAGATTCAGGAAATGTATAATATACCCATACTATTTCATTGTGTGAGGTGATTGTGAACCTTAAATTAGAAGGGCATTATTACTAAGAAACTAACTAGACCAAAGCCAGTTAGTCCATGGGTCAGACCAGATATCGATATCACCCAAGGTGACACAACTTCACTGGTGCCATTTTATTTGGTACACTAGCAGAAGTAAAATAATACATGATAACCTTTTCAAATGAGCAGCTATTTCATTTTTCTTTCAGGAAACCTGTTTCTGTGCCTCTCACGATTGTGTATTTGCCCAGATTTTTACAAATATAGCATTTCAACACCCCTGGTACTGATTAGCCTAGCTTAAACTCTGGGACAGTTCTTAGTTGGCCAACAACCAAGGATAACCAGTACTGTGTACTTCCATTCATTGTGCTAAGCTAGGCTAACGTGCAGCCAGATAGCTTTCTACTAAACACATATAGAGGAAACTGGTATCTATCTTCTTGTCTCACTCTGGAGAAGATTGTAAGCTAATTTCCCATAATGTTAGCATGTTCTTTTAATGTATATGTTAATATGATTAGTTAAAGTGGCTACGAGGAACTTTCATCTTGTGTTGATTTTAGCGGCCTCATGTGGACAAAATACAGCTGTTGCATAGCAACTAGGTAATGTATCTATTTGTGGCTATGTACGATACATAATGGTAATATGATGCTGGTGAAGCAAAGTAAACTTGTTTTAGTAGTGTTCATACACCTAAGTTACATGTATTTGTTTGTATGTGGCAGGTGAAAACTGACTGAATATGGCCACTGGTGAACAAGCAAGTTTTTACCCAATACCAAAGCGCCCACGGGTGGAGTGCATTATCCACTGTTCTGATGATACAGATAAGCTGGTTTCACTACAAAGTGTCGACTTATGGAGAACTCTGCTCAGGGCAGCTCAGATACGAAATCATGCACCAGTTTTGAAACTGGCAAAAGACATTCCTGAGGGACAGATTCCAGCAATCTACTACCACAGAAAGTGTCGCAGTATCTTCACTATGAAGCAAATTCTTGATGGCCTCCTTGCAAAGAAAAGAAAAGTTGTGTCTCTGCTGAAGAGAAACAATCTAAGAGAGTAGCTCGACATGCTCCTAGTACATCTAGGACTTATGATGCAGAGTGCATATTTTGTCAGAAAAACAGCAAATATTCCAAGAGACAGAATACGAGAGAAGTACTGGTGCAGTGTCGAGAACTGCGAGCTGATGCAAAGATCAGGAGTGCAGCCACAAAGAAAAGGGACAGCAGAATCCTTGCCATTGTGAGTAGAGACCTTGTAGCAGCTGAAGGGCACTACCACAGGTCATGCTATAGACTTTACACCAAAGAAGAGGTTTCCAAAGGAGAGGTTGCCAGCAATGAAGATGATGATGCTGCAGCCCAGTATGAAGCTGCTGTGAATAAGGCATACAATGAGCTGTTCCTCTTCATCAGGATGGAGCTTTTTGGCAATCCTCAAGTGATGACAATGACTGATCTCTCTTCTAGACTGGTAGCTTCAATGAACTCCCAAGGCATTGCCCAAGTCAAGGAATCAACCAAGAAGCACATAAGGCGAAACCTGGAGAGTGAGTTTGCTGGAGCCTTGCAGATATTCCCTGATGAGAAAGGAAAATTCCTCCTCTATCCCGATAACTTGTCCATGAGGGAACTTGCCAAAGAAAATCAGTCTCTCAAAAGGGAGCTGCAGACCCTGAAAAGTGTCAGTGCACAAGATGTTATAGCCAAAGCAGCCATCAAATTGAGAGCAGACATTAAAAGTCAAGATGTTCCTCAAACCTGACCGCCTGAAGTCAAACCAGAAGCAGAATGTCCTACCATTCCAGAGTCGCTCATTATCTTCCTGTACTCTCTACTCACAGGCTCAAATGATCCTGATCATGCATCCCAGAGAGTGCAGTGCCTTCTGCAGTCATTTGGCCATGACATAGTATATGCAGTGACATGTGGAAATACCAAGCCTTCCAAGCACATTGTTCTGCCATTCAGTGTCAAATCGTTGACAGGAAATGTAGAGTTGATAAACATCCTCAACCGACTTGGTCACAGTGTGTCCTATTCACAGATGGAAGAGATCAACACTGCCCTGTATCTCCAGAAACTCTCATCATCAGGGAGTGGCATTGCCCTTCCAGCTAACATCCATCCTGGCATATTCACAACTTTAGCCTGGGACAATATCGACCGTCTTGAAGAAACTGTCAGTGGTGAGGGAACATCTCACAGAGTCAATGGGATTGCTGTGCAAGCAAAGCCAGTCAACCCACTTCCTGTCCAACCCATGCCCACTGTACCCAAAACAAAGAAGAGAAGCATTGATGGACCCCCACCAATGTTACCAACTTACAATGCTGGACAACGGGTAGGGCCACCACAAAGCAAAAAGTCAGATGCCGATACAGCAGCCAATACTAAGCTTGAAAAACCTTCTTTGGGTCCTAGCACGCATGTCACAACAAGAAGAACAGTCAGTCAGCAGCTGGACAGGCTTCAACATCCTGACTCGAGGAGAGATGACGGTCATCCCCGACAATATAGGCTATCTGCCTACCATCAATGCTCCAGCGACACAAATGTCTACTGTCAACGAGGTGCTTAACCAGTCACTGAGCATCATGCAGTGCTTAGGCCTGAGGAAGATTGTCTGTGTCTTTGACCAAGCCCTGTATGCGAAGGCTGTCGAGATCACATGGAAACTCCACTCCACACATGAAGAAGCTGACACCCGTCTGCTCCTGCATGCATTGCATGCAGCAAATGCGGGCTCAAAGTCAGTTATCATCACAGCTGAGGACACTGATGTCATGGTGCTTTGTCTTGGCTTCCAGAAGGACATCACCTGTCCCATCTACCAGAAGTGTGGGACTCAGAACCGCACACGGTTTGTCGACATCACCAAACTGGCAAGTTCACTTGGAGACCGCATCTGTGACAGCCTAATTGGCTTACATGCCTTCACAGGCTGCGACACTGTCAGTGCATTCGCTGGTCGAGGGAAGCTGAATGCCCTGAAGATAGTGAGAAAGCACACTTCCTGCCAAGAGACTTTTAGTCAACTGGGACAGACATGGAATGTGAGTGATGAGCTGTTCCAGAAAATTGAGCAGTTCACCTGTCGGATGTATGTTGCTAATAGCAGCCCTGCTGAGGTGAACAAACTGCGTTGCCAGCTCTTCTGCACCAAAAGGGGAGAGGTTGAGTCCAGCCAGCTGCCACCATGTAGAGACTGTCTCTTTATGCATGTTCAACGAGCCAACTATCAGGCAGCAATATGGAAGTGCTGTCTGCAGGCTAACCCTGTGGTGCCAAGCCCTACTGAGTATGGATGGACAGACGATGAAGGCAAGCTGGCCATTTACTGGATGCGCTCCCCACCTGCACCAGATGTGGTCTTGGAAATGCTAACATGCAAGTGTGTGCATTCATGCAAAATGCCAAGCTGCATGTGCCTGTCAAATGGACTTCCATGCACAGACATGTGCAGGTTACAGACCTGCAGTAACCAAAAAAAGCAGGATGGTCCAGAACTGGACTTTGAACTTGGGGAGTCAGATGATGAGAGAAACGAGCAGTTTGATGAATGACAGTGTGATGATTCTGATGGTATTACTGTGGTAGTAGTCTATTGATGCACAGGATGTTGATTCTGGACTTGGTTACCCAGAGCTTGATAACAATAATGTAACCATATTCACATATACCCATTACCCTACCCATTACCATTACATATACCCACTAATGATATGGGATTACATGTATCATTGACTAAGTATATGTAAATGTCAATGTTGTTTAAAATATTAAAATAGTTCATTACCTCACTATGGTATTCCTTTTTATCATGTATTTTGATTGTGTATTTAAACAAATGTATAGAGACCAGTTTGTGACCTAACTGGCTTTGGTCTAGTTCTCATGTAAGGCTCACAATCACCTCACACAATGAAATAGTATGGGTATATTATACATTTCCTGAATCTTTACAGTCCTGTGAGTATTCCAGTTTTTGTGTTTTGTGTCCCTGATATTCCTAGATGCCACAGGGCTAAAAGAAAGTATATAGTTTAGGCGAACATTGCAGAAAGATGTGTGTTATTGACGGGTTGAAGAGCTCAAGTGACCTCTAAATTTGTGAGAAATATCCACAACAGGGCTTGAATGAAAGCTAAGAAGGTCCCCTTTAAAATGATACCAAAGACAATATTATAGAACATTGAAAAATGTCCTGACCATGAGGCTAAACCAGGATATGCACCAGCGTCTAAAATGCAATTTACTTTAGGGGGTGGTTAACTTCATGAGCTGATAACTGTGATACAGCTGCCACTCAGGAATGGTTATCATACCAAAATATCATCTACAGACATGGATCCTTTCAAAAATTATAAGTAAGTTTTGCCACCTTGAGTGTACCGAAATATCGTCTGGCCCATGGACTATTATTAGTAGTTTACAGTCGTCCCCTCCCCGGAAGCGCGCCCTCGCGCTTTGTCATTCCGCGCTCCGAAGAGACTTCTGAGGATCTGCACACTTCCGGATCCCACCGCTGCCACGAATGTAACCGAGGGTTTGTAGATGTCGCCTATACTGTATGAAACTATAAAATAACAAATACGGAGGTTCCACTTTCACGCGAGGACCACTTTATTTGGATTCTTCCCCCAACAGAACTCCACAGCAACAACACTGCGTACAGCACTTCCGCTCTCTCTTCAGCCTTCAAAATAAGAGCTCAAGGCATATACTGTGGCAACAGCTTATAACAGGAACTTAAAATCACTAACAGACTAAGTCCAGAAAAATAGGTTACACTAGCATGCATAGTCTGGTGTTGTAGCTATCCAAATTTTCTCCTGGTTGCTGCACTGCTTTTCTGAATATGTAGACTTGATACTGGACATTCTTTTTGGGTGAAAAACATTCTGTAAGGTTCTGTTTCGTATCTGCATACTTGTCTGCCTCGACTGCCATAGTATCCTAGATATCATGCACTCATGCTCCTGCGAAGTGCAATAGCAAGGTTTTTAGCCTAGCATCTCCAGTAATGTTCACATCTATAGTATAATTTTCAAACCTTTGTACCCATTTTGTCCACCATGGTCCAATAGAACTGGTATCGCCTTCAGCATCATTGGGAAGGAGCGCGACGTTGCCTGCGAGCGACATGAGAACATTATTTTGGGAGTTAGCTTGCGTCCCCGCTAGCTCATCTTAGCAACTCACTCGGTGCTTTCCTCTTCTTCTCTCGACAGAATTTTTCTTCGTCACACAGGTTTGATCCTCGTCGTCAGTTTGTTCTGTGCTTTTCATAACATCAATAAATGGACAGACACCAAGTGAAGTGAACAATGATTTTAGTGAAGTCTCACGGGATACTCTTTACACATGGCAGGTGGCTTCCTAACTGATATCCTCCTATCAGAAGGGGGCGTACTTAGACTAAAGCCCAGTCAGCTTGTGGACATTACGGTGGCCATCTATAAATGTGTCCATCTAACAACCATATTGAAATCACCTCCAATTATAATAACTGTATTAGGAATCTTACTTAGCCCTTGATTAATATTATTCTCCAAAGAAGGTAGCAGTTGGGAGTTTTCAGTTTTTGTGTTCTAACTGTAAATAATGAAAAGTGTCATATTGGAACAAGAATTAATCATGAAAGTAAAATGCCCCCTGGGTCACAATCTGTTCTTCAGAATAGAGTAAGTGTAACAGCTGAGTGTTGAGTGCCATGTGAAAACCGTACATCATCTCACCGTTGAGATTTCCAAAAACTGGTGTCATTAAGAGTAGAATGGGGTTCTTGAAAGAAAAAGAAATCTGTATTTAACTGTTCGGGAAATAATAACGCTTAGCAATATTTTTTAGCCCCCTGGCATGAAGCGAACCTAAACATAAAGACAAAGTGTTTAGCTAGAATTAATTAACTTCAGGTAAGTGTGTGTGTGTGCGCGCGCGCTGTATTTTTCCCCAAGCTATGCACCAAGTTTGCAATACTAAATTAGAGAAAAGATATTGTCAGATATGTAAATTATATCGGGAAGCTTACTTATTTGGAACATGTGTAGTAAAAAAAATGTCTATTTTTGAATGGATTATACATATAATTAACAAGCTCTGTAATATTTTACATAGAAAACAGTCCCTTAAAAGGAAATATTTTCTCCTACCAGATAGACCAAAATAGCGTTGTTCACAGCCATAGGGTCAGTCTTTCAGGACGTTTATTTCTTTGCCGTTCACAAAGGCTCGAGCACCAACATAGTAAGCAATCTTTCCCCCTCTCCTCACTTTTGGGATTACCGGCCAGAGAGCTGCTCGGGTCTCCCCGTCAGTCTGACACAGATCTTCTGGGAATCGGAGATGATCTTGAACGAAGGGGTGGATTCTTCGCTGCTTTCCACACAGCATCTCTGTAGGATCTTGAGGCGAACTGAAGAATGATGCCTCTCAGTTTCTGATCATTCTCTTGCATCTTCCCTAAACGGTGCACAATATCAATGTTCTCTGGCAACTTACACTCACTGGCCAGTTTATTAGGTACACCTTGCTAGTACCGGGTTGGACCCCATTTTGCCTTCAGAACTGCCTTAATCCTTCGTGGCATAGATTCAACAAGGTACTGGAAACATTCCTCAGAGAGTTTGGTCCATATTGACATGTTAATATCACGCAGTTGCTGCAGATTTGTCGGCTGCACATCCATGATGCGAATCTCCCGGTCCACCACATCCCAAAGGTGCTCTATTGGATTGAGATCTGGTGACTGTGGAGGCCATTTGAGTACAGTGAACTCATTGTCATGTTCAAGAAACCAGTCTGAGATGATTCCAGCTTTATGACATGGCGCGTTATCCTGCTGGAAGTAGCCATCAGAAGATGGGAACACTGTGGTCATAAAGGGATGGACATGGTCAGCAACAATACTCAGGTGGGCTGTGGCGTTGACACGATGCTCAATTGGTACTAAGGGGCCCAAAGTGTGCCAGGAAAATATCCCCCACACCATTACACCACAACCAGCCTGAACCGTTGATACAAGGCAGGATGGATCCATGCTTTCATGCTGTTGACGCCAAATTCTGACCCTACCATCCGAATGTCGCAGCAGAAATCGAGACTCATCAGACCAGGCAACGTTTTTCCAGTCTTCTATTGTCCAATTTTGGTGAGCCTGTGCGAATTGTAGCCTCAGTTTCCTGTTCTTAGCTGACAGGAGTGGCACCCGGTGTGGTCTTCTGCTGCTGTAGCCCATCTGCCTCAAGTTTCGACGTGTTGTGCGTTCAGAGATGCTCTTCTGCATACCTCGGTTGTAATGAGTGGTTATTTGAGTTACTGTTGCCTTTCTATCAGCTCGAACCAGTCTGGCCATTCTCCTCTGACCTCTGGCATCAACAAGGCATTTTCGCCCACAGAACTGCCACTCACTGGATATTTTCTCTTTTTCAGACCATTCTCTATAAACCCTAGAGATGGTTGTGCGTGAAAATCCCAGTAGATCAGCAGTTTCTGAAATACTCAGACCAGCCCGTCTGGCACCAACAACCATGCCACGTTCAAAGTCACTTAAATCACCTTTCTTCCCCATTCTGATGCTCGGTTTGAACTGCAGCAGATCGTCTTGACAATGCCTAAATGCATTAAGTTGCTGCCATGCGATTGGCTGATTAGAAATTTGCGTTAACGAGCAGTTGGACAGGTGTGCCTAATAAAGTGGCCGGTGAGTGTATGTTTCTCATCTGGAAGGATCCATCCATCCATTATCCAAGCCGTATATCCTGCCATCAGGGTCGCAGGAGCCTATCCCAGCTGTCATTGGGCAGCAGGCAGGGAGACAGGCTGCCAGGCCATCAGAGGGCATTAACAGCTTCACATGTTCGTTCATATTGACCAAGTGTTGCAGTCGCATGGGGCCTCGGTATATCCACTCCGGATCGTTTGACACATTTTGATGGTTTTTTTTCTTTACATCTTCCTTGGATACAGACTCTGGTACACCATAAAGTTTCTTCTTAAGTATTGTTCAGATTCCACAATTATTTCCTGCATCCTGGAAGGACGCAAATCATCTTTGTTCCATTCTTTACTTAACCCTACAGAATGGATGGTTAAAGCTTTACTTGCTTACTTATCACTTTATTAACAGAAATCCTTAAGTCATACAGTTCAGTTACTTTCATCTCTAGCCAGTGTCACACGCCAATTGCTCCTCGGAACCACAGACTAGGAATAATCATTTGTTACATCTCTTGTTTTTTTTTTTTTGAAGTCCCTTATTCAACACATCATTTATTCCAAGTGGTCCATATTATCAATAAACAAAAGAATTATGTTAAACACATCAGTGAATAAATCAATCAACATATCACTCATAAATAACTAAATTTATACTCTAACATTATGCTCTGTATTCTTATAATAATTAACAGTATCTATTCAAATATCCATAACCAAACATT
Organism: Lampris incognitus; assembly: GCF_029633865.1. Lineage (NCBI taxonomy): Eukaryota > Metazoa > Chordata > Actinopteri > Lampriformes > Lampridae > Lampris > Lampris incognitus. The sequence goes on from NC_079217.1 coordinate 55,068,711, forward strand.
TTATACTGTATAAACATTCCACTTCTCTTTCCTTTTGTTTTTTTTTTTTTCAACCAAACCTTACACTATTCTGTCAGGGCCGGTGCGGCCGGGTAAAGACTGCAGACCCAGGGACACAAAATAGGTTTCGGTGTCTTTAAATCAGGAGAGCAGATAACTTAGAAGCAAAACATGGAATTAAGGAACCGATGAGGTAGTAAAAAGACAAACTCAAAATGTCAAAAGAAATCCTTAGCAATGGTACAGGCAGGGATCAGTCAGATATCCAAAAGGTCAAAAACAGGCAGAGTTCGATACACGGGTGAGCAAGGGAACACAGCACAGGTACAGGCAGGGATCAGTCAGATATCCAAAAGGTCAAAAACAGGCAGAGTTCGGCACACAGGTGAGCATGGAAACACAGCAAAGGTACCGGCAGGGATCAGGCAGACTCACGTGGCTAAACAGGCAGAGATTGGCGACAAGAGAGAAGGCAGAGCAAAGTGTCCAAGACAATAGGCGAAAACTCAATACAGAGATAGGCGTGGGTCAAAAATCAGGAGTCCAAAAGTAGTAGGCATGAGCAAGATCTCCCTCCCAGCGACGCAACGATCTAGCAAGGAGTGTAGCTCCTGGCATGGCTTAAAAAGCCATGGCTGACGAGGAGAGTGGCAGCAGGTGTGGTAGAGCAGGAGCTGTTTGTGGGCTGTCTCATCTGTCCATCAACCAGGAGACAGGGCAGAAGGGAAAACATGGCCTGGCGTACGGAGCAGCACATGCACGCTATGTAGCAGGCTAGTTCGGCCGGACTGTGACATTCTCAGTCTTTGCAAGAGTCCCAAACCCATATACTTATCACTGAGTAAAGTCTTTCAGGTAGCGAGGTCTGATAATCTGATGACCCGACCTTGTATTGATAGTGTGTTGGTCCCCTGCTTGAGGTCCCCTGCTTGACGCCAATCTACCTCGTCCGCTCTTGGTGTGTGTCTCTCGGTCCCTATCTGTGTAGACATGGCGGATGTGCAGTGGTTGCGTCTGAGATAATGACCATTCCTTCTCAGGACACCTCATATGATCTGTGGCCCACTGCTTTTATCACCTTTGCAAATCTCCAGACCTTAGGTGGTTCAAAAGGTTGAACTCTCACACTGCCACCTTTTTTAAGAGGGTCCAAGTCTTTTGCTGTGCGGTTGTAATACTTCTGTCTCTGTCTGTTGTGCATCAGTCCTTGTGTGTTGTCCATTATCACCGGCTCCAATAGAGTGTCTGTGGTAGGAAGAGGGTCTACTGACCTACACTACCGTTCAAAAGTTTGGGATCACCCAAACAATTTCGTGTTTTCCATGAAAAGTCACACTTATTCACCACCATATGTTGTGAAATGAATAGAAAATAGAGTCAAGACATTGACAAGGTTAGAAATAATGATTTGTATTTGAAATAAGATTTTTTTTACATCAAACTTTGCTTTCGTCAAAGAATCCTCCATTTGCAGCAATTACAGCATTGCAGACCTTTGGCATTCTAGCTGTTAATTTGTTGAGGTAATCTGGAGAAATTGCACCCCACGCTTCCAGAAGCAGCTCCCACAAGTTGGATTGGTTGGATGGGCACTTCTTTGAGCAGATTGAGTTTCTGGAGCGTCACATTTGTGGGGTCAATTAAACGCTCAAAATGGCCAGAAAAAGAGAACTTTCATCTGAAACTCGACAGTCTATTCTTGTTCTTAGAAATGAAGGCTATTCCATGCGAGAAATTGCTAAGAAATTGAAGATTTCCTACACCGGTGTGTACTACTCCCTTCAGAGGACAGCACAAACAGGCTCTAACAGGTACTATTTAATGAAGATGCCAGTTGGGGACCTGTGAGGCGTCTGTTTCTCAAACTAGAGACTCTAATGTACTTATCTTCTTGCTCAGTTGTGCAACGCGGCCTCCCACTTCTTTTTCTACTCTGGTTAGAGCCTGTTTGTGCTGTCCTCTGAAGGGAGTAGTACACACCGGTGTAGGAAATCTTCAATTTCTTAGCAATTTCTCGCATGGAATAGCCTTCATTTCTAAGAACAAGAATAGACTGTCGAGTTTCAGATGAAAGTTCTCTTTTTCTGGCCATTTTGAGCGTTTAATTGACCCCACAAATGTGATGCTCCAGAAACTCAATCTGCTCAAAGAAGTGCCCATCCAACCAATCCAACTTGTGGGAGCTGCTTCTGGAAGCGTGGGGTGCAATTTCCCCAGATTACCTCAACAAATTAACAGCTAGAATGCCAAAGGTCTGCAATGCTGTAATTGCTGCAAATGGAGGATTCTTTGACGAAAGCAAAGTTTGATGTAAAAAAAATCTTATTTCAAATACAAATCATTATTTCTAACCTTGTCAATGTCTTGACTCTATTTTCTATTCATTTCACAACATATGGTGGTGAATAAGTGTGACTTTTCATGGAAAACACAAAATTGTTTGGGTGATCCCAAACTTTTGAACGGTAGTGTACATATGTCACATTTGGAGATGAAAGTCTTTATGTGCTCATTCATTCCTTGCCAGTATACACTTTCCCTTGCTCTCCTGAGACATCCTTCTACTCCCAAGATGGGAGGAGTGGATACGATGAGTGATATCAGCCCTGAGTACATCAGGTATCACTGCTCTCTCTCCCCCGAATACTATGCCATCCTGAAAACTCAGTTCATCCTGGAATGAGTGGTAGTGCTGGATGTCTGGTGGGATGTCATTTTTGTTCTGTGGCCACCCTATCAGAATCATGTTTGTCACCCTCTGTAACTTTGTGTCCTCTTTCGTAGCAGATCTAATTGAGCTCAGTCTCTCTTTAAAAATGGGAAGGTAGCTAACCATGTTCACAGCCTTTAACTCTGTCTCAATTTCTCCCTTAGTGCTCTCTGGTAAGTATGCCCTACTCAGCATATCTGCCAGCAACATATCTCGGCCTGGTACATAGATCACTCTGATGCAGAGGTGTAAAAACCAGGTCCAGAAAGTAAAATTCCAAACCATGTATTTGCTCCACTCATGCACTACACCAGCAGATTCTAGTCAACAGCACTCCTCAACTAGGTATGGAAAACTAGCTAATGAAATCAGCTGGTTTAGTAACATGGTTGGAGCAAATACACGGTTTGGACATTTACTTTCTGGACCTGGATTTTACAACTCTGCTCTGATGTCATACTTCTGCAGCCTCGGTAGCATCCGCTGCAGTCTCTTTGGTGCACTGAGAAGTGGCTTACTGTGAATATTCTCCAGTGGCTTATGGTCACTTTGTACAGTCACCTGTCCGCCATAGGTATATTGGTGAAACTTTTTCCATCCCAAACACTATTGCCAAGCATTCTTTCTTGATTTGGGCATATCCCCTCTCAGTAGGTGTGAGTGCCCCACTGCCGTATGGAGGCAGTGGGGCACTGTCTGTGTCAGGGCTGCTCCCAGTCCTGTTTCTGATGCATCAAACTGTAACGTCAACTTGTCGTCCTGGTTGTAGTATTTCAGAACCGGTGCATTGGCTATTTTGTCTTTCCGCCTTTGAAATGCTTCTTCCTGTACATATGTCCATTCCCACATGTTCTCTTTGTGTGTGAGTTGTCTCAAAATCTCACAGTCATCTGACAGGCGATCATAGAATTTTGACAGGTAGTTTACCATACCCACCAGTCTCTGTACCCCCTTTACATCTGTCGGCCTCAGCATCTCCCTGACTGCACATACTTTTCCTGGGTCAATCCGCAGTCCCTCAGTCGTCAGCAGGTGTCCAATTTAGGGTACTTCTGGTCATCGTAGCTTGAATTTGTCTGTGTTCAGTTTGATGTTTCGCTCTCTGCACCTGGTCAGAAAGCGTCTGAGTTTCTCGTTGTGGTCCTTGTTTGCCTCCTCCTGTGTCGCCCCTTCACCTGTGATCAATACATCATCCGCTATGATGTATACTCCAGGTAAGCCCTCAAGCTCCTGCATGAGCTTCCTTTGGAAGACTTCTGGTGCTGGACTTATACCCATCAGCATTCTCAGCCAACGGTACCAGCCAAATGGGGTGGAGAATGTGGTTAGGTAGCTTGACTCTTCCTCTAATTTGACGTGCCACAAGCCATGCTTTACATCACAAACTGTGAATACTTTTGCCTTTGACATCTCTGGGAGGATGTCATCTATCGTAGGTAGGGGAAAATGGCTCCTTTTAAGTGCTCTATTCAGTGGCTTTGGGTCTATACAGATTCTTGGCTTCCCATTCGGTTTTGTCACTGAGACCATACTACTTATCCAGTCTGTGCTCTGCTCTACTGGTGTGATGATCCCTCTTTTCTCCAGATCCTTGAGTTTCTCTTTAAGAGGTGCCATCATAGCAACTGGCACTCTGCATTTTGGCAGTTTCACTGGTGGTACACTGTTGTCTATTTCAATGCGATATTCCCCCTCCAAACAGCCATCCCCAGTGAACACATCTTCGAATTCTGTTTTGATTTTCTCCATCGTCATGTGTCTGCCACATCTCTCCTCTATGCTGTCAATGGCCAGGATATCTTCGTACTGCACCTTTATTAACTTTATGGCTTCACTGGCCTTCCTGCCCAGACCATGGCTTTCTGGTCCACCACTTGAAACTCCAGTCTGTACAATTTATTGTTTCTGGGGTTTCTGACCTTGATCTTACATTTACCCAGTGGACTAAGCCTGGTTTTATTATACATCACAAGCACTTTCTCTGTGTGCTCCAGCTGTGTGTCTGTGTTTAGGAGATGTACTGGAATCACATTGCAGGTAGCACCACAGTCTATCTGGAAGTTAACTAGTTTCTTGCCTATCATCATTCCTGCATATAGTTGTTGGCCATTGCTGTGACTCCGTTCTACTTGATTTAAAGTCTCCTCTGTTATGGTCATAATGTCCCCATATGTGTCACTGTCCTGCTGTAAGACAACATGCACTGGCTTATATTTCCTGGTGTTCTCTGCTCTTGATTTGCATTGTAAAGCAAAGTGATTTTCTTTCCCACACTTCTTACACTTTTTTTTTCCAAAGGCTGGGCATTCGTTTTTGCTTCTCTCATGTGTTTTACCACAAAACTTACAGCAGATCTCGTTTTCTTTGCTTTTCATTACTGTCTGTTTCCGGGCATGCACCTCCTCTACTATCTGTCCTTGTATCGTTTTGCTGTTCTCTTTTGACAGCTCTGTAGCTCTACATATTTGCAGACATTTTTCAAGTGTCAGATGCTCTTCCCTGAGTAATCTCTCCCTCATTGCAGAGCTATTTGTGACACACACAATCCGGTCTCTTATTAGCGAGTCTTTAATGTCTCCAAAATTACAACTCCGTCAACGTTTTCTGTTCATCCTTGGTTTCTCATAAAAAAACTGTATCTCTCAACAGTCTCGTTTACCTTTGGATTACAGTGTCCATCAAACAGCACCACAATTGAGCTCACTGTTCTCCTCGCTGATGTCCTGTCACCTGCCAGTGTTCAACAGCTCTCTCCCATGCTCTCCTATGAGATAGTGGAATAAGCTTGATTCTTGTCCTTTCCTCTGCATCGGGTATGGTAAGGTCCGTGTACAATGTAAACTCCTCCTTCCAACTCTTCCTTGCCTTTGCTAAGTTGTTTTGAGTCCAAAGCAAGCATTGCTGGAGGTTTCAGTCCTTCCATCGCGACGTCAGCTGTTTTTTTGTTCTTCCTTTTTTCATTCCGCCGTTGCGTTGGGTGGTTAGCCAGTCGACCCCTCAAAGCTAATTAGTTAGCTAGCTGCACTGCTATACCCGTCCATATCAAACGGCAACTAAAACGGTTGACACCGCTGCCACCATGTTTCATTCTGTTCCGTTCTTTACTTAACTCTACATAATGGATGGTTAAAGCTTTACTTGCTTACTTATCACTTTATTAACAGCAATCCTTAAGTCATACAGTTCAGTTACTTTCATCTCTAGCCAGTGTCATTCGCGGTCTGTGTCACACTCTAATTGCTCCCCGAAACCACAAACTAGGAATAACTATCCTATTTGTTACAAGTTTTGTTTTCAATGATGTCAACCATCTTCTATATGTCTTGTAACTCCTGAAAGGCGAAATCAGTGGTTTTCTGTAGGCCCCCAATTTTCAGCGAGTTATCGCCTATCATATTTTCCATAACGTCAAAGCATGTGTCGATAAGTTGAGAGAGCGGTCCAATAATATCTTGAATTTGAACAGTATCATTCTTCTTATTTCATTCAAACACAGTTTTTTTTTTGAAGCTGGTGATTTACAGGGAGTCCCCTCAGTACAGTGCATCCAGAAAGTATCCACACCCCTTCACGTTCCCCACATTTTGTTATGTTACAGCCTTATTCCAAAATGGATTAAATTCATTTTTTGTCATCAATCTACATACAATACCCCATAATGACAAAGCGAAAAAGGTTTTGTAGAAATTTTTGCAAATTTATTAAAAATAAAAAACTGAAATATTGCATGTACAAAAGTATTCACACCCTTTACTCAGTACTTGGTTGAGGCACCCGTGGCAGCGATTACAGCCTCAAATTTTCTCCTCCTCCCGTCTATAATCACGCACCAGAACAGAGTCCCCAGGCGTGAAGTCTTTGTCCTTGGTGAATGGGGTCCTGCGACCCTCTCGGCCTGTCTGTGCCTGACCCACCACGGACGCCACACTTGGCTTGAGGAGGTCGAAGTGGGAGCGGAGCCGACGGCAAAGGAAGAGCATTGCCGGAGACAGTATGAGCTTGTGGTGGAATCCATCAGTTCACTTCCAGCCACTTCGAGTGAGCATCACCACCACTAGCAACATATGCCCCTCCACCGGTCCAGCAAAATCCACATGTACCCTCTGCCACGGCATGCCCGGCCACAGCCACGAGTGCAGCGGGGACAGGGCAGGAGACTTCGGTTTGTGCTGGCACGAATGACACATTTTGACCTACTGTTCAATCTGAGCGTCAATCCCCAGCCACCAGAAGTAGCTGCGAGCAATGACTTCTATTTTAACCATGCCCGGATGCCATCAGTGCATCATCCCGTTCCTTGACTACTGGAAACTGCCCTGACAAGACCATGTCCATCACGTGAGAGAGCACTGGGACATACCTTGTTTCTTTATGAATATCTGTGCTGCACACAGGCAGGGAGTCCAGGTGGTGTAACAGCACGGTATCCACAGAACCTGGTTTGTCCTTGTGATCCACCTGCAATGGCAGGCGTGAGAGGCCATCCGCATTTCCATGTTCAGCTGCACTCCTGTATGGATAGTGTAGTTGTGAGCCGATAATATAAGGGCCCATCGCTGCAGTCTCGCAGCTGCCATAGACGGGATGGCTTTACTGGGGCTCGATATTGTCATCAATGGCCGGTGGTCCGTGAGAAGGGAGACCACAGTCTCCAATATGAGCTCCTCCTCCTGCATCCTAGACATGATTCCCACCAAGCTACTCAAGGAGGTATTTTCCACTGTCAGCCCTGTTATTCTTCAAATTCTTAATAATTCTCTGGCCTCCGGTTCTTTCCCAGACAGTTTTAAGCATGCCAGCATTCATCCATTGCTGAAGAAACCTAATTTAGACCCCCTGTCCCTAAGTAACAACAGGCCAATCTCAAATTTTTCTTTTTTATCTAAGGTTCTGGAGAGAGTAATTTTTTCTCAGTTGATTTCTTTTATGAACACAAATTTGTATGCTCACGCACCAGAGCCCGACCCGTGTGGCGAAACCCAAGGCAGACAGACGCAGGATGACTTCAAAATCCAAAAAGGTGGTTTTATTGTGGGAGGGGAATGTATGGTGCGAAAAACGTTCTGTTAGTGGGATGTGTGAATAAACTATGTGTGGTGTCTCGTGGTTTGCGTGTATAACTATGTGTGAGTGTTCTTTGCCTATGTGTGGTGCGGTATGTAAATGACCAGGAGGTGCTGAAATGATGTGCGTGCACCTGGCAAGAAAGTCCAGTCCGTGATCCAAGAGGGGTTGTCCGAGGAAGTCCGGGTCCGAGATCCGGGAAGTCGAGTTCGAAAGGAGGGGTCCAGGTAGAGGGACAAGGGGGGAGATCGCAGGAGAGATCCGGGGAAAAACGTGAAGGTCGCTGGGGACGAGGGAGACGCGGGGAGCCGTGGAAGTCGCGGAGGGAGAGTCTTGGGAGGAAGCAGAGACACGAAGATAAGACACTGGGGAATAAACAGAATGCAAGGAACGCTGGAGGGCTTGTCAGAGCTTTACCGCAGGGTTCAGTACATCGAAGCACGGAGTGGTGTTCTGGGAGACTTCTTGTAGAGGGCTGCCTGATTGCCGCAGGTGTGCCCGATGGATGATGGCAAACACCTGGTGCAGTGTAGCGCTCGTCTCCTCAGAGCGCGAGCCGAGCGCTCGGATGTTTCCGGCACGTCCGAGCTGGGGGAGTGGCTTGAACGTGCCGGGGAGGCAGCTCGGGGCAGTGTAACCACAACACAAATACTGTTTTTAATAGTTTCCAGTCTGGTTTTAGAGCACTTCATAGTACTGAGACAGCTCTAGTTAAGGTCACTAATGATCTACTGCTGAATGCGGACAGAGGTAACTGCTCAATTTTAGTTCTTTTGGACTTAAGTGCTGCCTTTGACACGGTTGATCACAACATCCTCCTACATCGCTTAGAGACTTGGATTGGCATCAAGGGCTCGGCTCTTAACTTATTACACTCTTACCTCACCAACATAACTTTTTCTGTTGTTCTGGGTAACTGTACCTCCTCAGTGGCTCAGTTGAGTTGTGGTGTCCCTCAAGGCTCAGTTCTTGGCCCCCTTCTCTTCTCTACATACATGCTGCCCCTTGGCCAGGTCATTCATGCTCTACCAATTTTATGCTGACGACACTCAGTTATACATGCCACTAAAACCCACTGATCCTAGCGCCCTATTAAATCTCACAGCTTGCCTCACTGACATTAAATCCTGGATGTCCAAAAATTTTCTTAAATTTAATGATGATAGGTCTGATGTCATTCTGTTTGGACCCGAAAATTCCATCAGTCCATTTGCTACTAGTCTGAGTAGTCTGTCAGGTAATCTTAAACGTCGCCAATTTGTTAGAGTCACAGATGGAAGTCACCGACTTCGCTGTACTAAACTTGAAGTACGTAATAAAATAACAGGAGCGAAGCAGACTTTCATTGTGCTGTGATCCGACTTTATTCCAGAGAGAGAGTGCAGAATAAGACAAACCAAAACTGTGATGCCCGATATATAAACACTGGCGCCCTCTAACGGCACCCTAGGGAAGTGTCCAGAGCAGACAAACACAAAATACATCACAAGATGCTCATTGAAATGCAGTCGTCAGATATGAGATAATAAGCGTCTCAAGATAAACAGTTTACTGGCGCTAATTCACCACTCAACTAAAGGGTCCGACCCGTTAGTGATGGACCAACGTGTCTACTTATCCATGCACCCCCCCCTCCTTCGGGCTTCAGCATGTCAGTTTCCTCACGCTTCTGGGCGCACGCGCTTCCGATGACCTCACGGTCTCACTTCTGAGACCAATGTAGCGAATTTGGGGGCAGTCCGGGACCGCCACAGCCGGGACGCGAACCCATGGCTCCCACACCGCAAGCGACAACGTTAACTAGTCGACTAAAGGGTCTGACCCGTTAGTCAAGGACCAACGTGTCTACTTATCCATGCAAGTTACAATAACATATTGACATAACATATTGCAATGCATTGATATCTCAATTGGGTATTTATCTTGTCAGAATATAGTTTACAAACCGGGGGCGGTCATTGTGACTGCCCATGGTCGCTTTAGTAGTTATTGAGTTCCTGTCGTTGTTTTGGACTGTTTAAATGGTTATTTTCAGTTTGTTTTTTTTACATTTCACGTTTTATAGGCCTTGTTACGTTTGTTAGATCAGCATCAGCAATATGTGTTTTCCGTTTTGTATTTCAGGTGATATTTTCACTTTTTCCATTTTGCTATTCAAGTTCGACCATGTCTCTCTGAAGTTTAAATTGTTTAAAAAATAGCACTATACTTGCTAAAATGTTAATTTTGGTGTGAGTCGTTTCCTGGCAGACATACTAACATATGCAATGCATTAATATCTCAACTGGATATTTATATCGACAGAATATGGAGTTTAAAAACCGACCGTCATTTTGACCGCTCATGGTCGTTTTAGATAGGAGTGAAATCCTGGTTGTTCTAAGGGTGTGAGTCATTGACTACTGGCTATTTTTCTTTACACTTTGTCAACACATCTTTTGAACACTTCCTTTGTTCCACTTTGATTTTGGATTTTTCTATGATTCCCCAGGAGCTGCTGAGTGAGTCAAACTATGTTCCATGTCAGTGATATTTTTTTTTCTTCCTCAAATTTAGCTGCTTGAAAATTAGCACCACTCCACTCTGGTTTAAGATTCATCGGTAACTGGTCAACTGGCCATAACCTTGTCTTCCAAGCATCTATGCAGAGATTATCACCTGTATTTAATCTCGTCCTTGGGACACACTTTAAGACTTTTGTGTTATCACATTAAACGAAGGTGCCCATCAAAGCTACAGTACAAGATAATCCGAATCCCCAAATATCCAAATTGTGAACCTTTTTCTTTTGAAAAGAACATGACAGCACACATTTTACATCTTCACCATAGCAGCCAAATGTAAAAGAAAAAGGAGAGTAGGGGCAAGTTTGAAAAAAAAAGTAAAGATGTGGTGGCAACCAAGCAGCTATGGCAGATCAAGAGTGTAAAAGATCTGTACCAACACATACAACAAAATCAGTGGTTAAGACCCAGGTTCAACCATGTTTTGTTTTGTTTAGTGCTGGAGAAGGTGAAGATACATCCAGCACTGGCAGCTCTGTCTGATTTCAAATGGATCTCAGGGATTTAGAGTGCTCAGACAGACATCTCTGGGATTACAACAGCATCCCTATAAATGACAGTAAATTGAACAAAAACAATAATCAAGATTGTACCTTTAATATGTTCTCTCACCTGTTATGTTCACAGGGGTGGGCAGTAGTAGCCCCAGGGAACTGCTGGTGGTGAACTGGGACCTGGAACTGGAGTGTGTGGACTCAGAGCTGAGAATGGCTCTGCAGTGGATCGCTGCCTCTGAGCTTGGCCTGTCTGTCCTCTACTTCAAGAAGTCCAAAGAAAAGAAGGCCCCCAAGGTTGACATAGCTGCTGGAAAGCTGACAAAAGATAGATAGATAGATAGACAGACAGACAGACAGACAGACAGACAGACAGACAGATAGATAGATAGATAGATAGATAGATAGATAGATAGATAGATAGATAGATAGATAGATAGATAGATAGATAGATAGATAGATAGATAGATAGATAGATAGATAGATAGATAGATAGATAGATAGACAGACAGACAGACAGACAGACAGACAGACAGATAGATAGATGGTTGATTGGGAGAGAGCTCTGTATGGCTATCAATAATAAAGTGGACAACAAACTTCACGGTGAGAGAGGCTGAGTGCTGTAAGCACTATGAATTGATGACTATGTCCTTTAGACCGCACTATTTACCTCACAAGTTCTCCCTGATCACCGTCATTTTAAAGTATGTACCTGGGCCTGATTTCACACTAGCTGCTGAGCACATAGCGGACAGTTATAACAGAGCTGTCAGCCAAACTGGTGAACAACCAGTCTTTCTACTGGTGGATTTTATCAGATCCAACATCACCATGCATTTGTCCAATCTAGAACAATATGTAACAACTCCCACCAGAATACAGAATATACTGGACTTGTGCTATGGCAACATTCCTAATGCATTTATCTTCATCGGCGTCGCCAGGTCATTTTGCCAGGGCTTAAGCCCCGAACATTTTGAGTGTAGCCCCGAATATCATTTTAAATTTAAGTCTATGTGAAGCCCGAAAAAAAAAAGTAACGTGTGACTGTTCGATAGTCTTCATAACAACAGCCTGTCAATTAAATGCAGGTCTGTAAACTAACTCCATGTGTGTGTGTGTGTGTGTGTGTGTGTGTGTGTGTGTGTGTGTGTGTGTGTGTGTGTGTGTGTGAGTGAGTGAGTGAGTGAGTGAGTGAGTGAGTGAGTGAGTGAGTGAGTGAGTGAGTGAGTGAGTGAGTGAGTGAAAGAACATTTAATATTCCAATAAACTGGTGAAATAAACATCAGAGTTGCTTTGCTACAAGCAGAAACTGCAGGAGCTACTTAGGATGTTGCAAGTTACTCCTCTTGATGGTATTCCTTGGTGGACAGGTGGCCAGAGCATTCGCATTGTGGTGGTTACCTTATTAATAGACCTTATTTGGAATCATTTACACCTGGTGTTTATTGACTTTGACCCTCTGCAGGTCTGTCCATTTGGCAATTTCTGCAAGGACCTTGTCGTGCCTCCACCTCTATCGGCCTTCTCCCAGAGCTTTGGGACATCCAGTCAAGCTGTGATTCAGGATGCAAAGGATTGCTCCACACTGCTTGCAGGATGGGTCGTCTTCTTCGCCCCAGATCTTTAGATTGTTTGGAGTTGGCAAGAGGTCAGCCACAGCATGCAGGAGGAAGGTCAACTTGCCCTGGTCGGTACCCCAGAGTTTTTTCAAGGACATTGATCATTTTAGTGCTTGGTCCCACTGCGTCCACTGTCCCTGGCAGGCGAGCCCTACCGCTTATACCCAGCAGTCTTCTTCCGCTGCCTGTCGGACCCTCTGCACCACTTGTCTTCTCTTGCCTTTGGCATTGGCCTTACTCCATCTCTTGGCGTTGTAGTTTCCAAGTCCTAGTCGTCCTTGACAGACTATCCCAACGATCCTGATGTTTCCAGTACGCTTCTGCTTCCTGAGGCTTCCACTTCCTGCCCCACTTAATGGTCTTGTTATAGTGTGTCTGACTTTCTCATCCTCAGACCGTAGCAGTGTACTGACTGCTCTTGCCTTGGTGGCTTTGAATTCTTCCACCACCGATGAGACTGGTAAGTGGAGCTTGGAGGTCTTGCTGTACAGGTTGACTGAGGTGAAAGCTGGAGGGACACCCAGCCATCTTCGCAAAAAATTGCTGCACAGTCTCTCCATTGCCTCCCCACATGGGGAAGTCATATAGCAGGAACGACTATTGCAACCTGGGTATGATGCCATACTGGAAGCACCACACCTTAAACCTTCCAAGTAGCTGGTTGTTGTCAATTATCTTGAGCCAGATGTTTAGCTGAGCCAAGGTGACTTTGAGGTTGCTGCTCTCCATCAGGGTGCTGTCGTAATTCTTTCCAAAGCATCAGATTCCTTGTTCTTGAATCGTTGGAATGTCAGCCCCTTGAATAGTAAAGATTCTTTTGTCAGCTTTCCTTTCAGGATACTTGGGCTCCTAGATTTACCTAGGTTGAAATGCATCCAAGACCATGTAGCCATCTTCTCCAGTGAGCTTAGGCTCCACCGTGTTCCTTAGATCGATGGGGTCATCACAGTAATATCATCCATGAATGCTCTGCAGGCCGGATGTCTTATTCCGTCCGTCATCTGCTTTTGGCCCTCTACATTGCATTCCTCCTGCATTTAGTAGTAGGTTCATTGCAGCCACAAACAGAATGACTGATATTGTGGCATCCTAGTATTCTGATTCTGATCCTGCCATGATGCCCTTCTCAAGCCTCTGCCATTTGGTGGTAAAATTTCCCACAGTGAACCTCATTTTCAGCGAATCCATGTGTCATGTGTCACAAGCTTGACTGCTTCTGCTGGTACTTGGAAGTACTCCAATGTATTTTAGAACAGCTGGTGAGGTACACTTGGTTAGGCTTTGGCGAGGTCTAACCATACAACTGAGAGTGTGTTGTTGTTGCTCTTTGCTTCCTTGATGACCTGGCTGATCACCGATGTATGCTACAGACATCCTGAGTACCCCGGGACTCCTCCTTTCTGGACACTTGTGTCAATGTACTCATTGGCGATGAGATAAGATGTTAGTCTTTTAGCAATAATGGACCAGAATATTTTCCCTTCAATGTCTAGCAGGGAGAGCTCTTGAAACTGGTCAAGTCTTAATGAGTTAGGTTCTTTAGGGGCAAGGAAGCCCCCAGCTAGTGTCCAGAGCCAGGGTTCCTGTTTTTTCTCCGAGAGCATCTGCAAAAGCTTGGATAACCGTGAGCAGTTTTTGTAGACCTTGTAAGTGGTGCCAGATGGTCCTGGAGCAGATCCTGCTTGAGCTTTTTTCACTACTGCCCTTACTTCATCAAGAGTGAACTCTGCAATGTTGAAAGGGGTGCATGGCTTGAGGGTTGGCAGCTGGAAAGGACAGTCTCCCAGTGGAATGTCTCTACTGGGGCCCCATATGCTGCTGCTACACTATTCTCCACTTCGTCTTTATAACATATCTGTCTCCTGCTTTTAGGCTATCCGAGGAGGTCAGCTGTGAACTGGAAAGGGTGGTTAAAAAAGGCTTTCCTCTGTCGATGCTCCTCTCTGTTTTTTTCCAGATTGTCTCATTGCGAAGTAGGGTTTTTTTGTTTTTTTGCAGTTCTGAGCTTAGTTGGTTCAGGGCTGCTTTTTCCCCATCATCTGCTTTCTGCCACCTTTTCTTGAGCATCCTTAATTCTTTGCACAATTCTGTGATCTGGCGTTGCCTCTTACTGGGACCTGCTGGTGACTTGGAAGTTTTTCTAACTAATGTTAACATAAATCTATTTAACTTATTTTTTCTCTTGTCTGGTACTGTACCATGTCAATAAATGTTTAATGATAGCAGCTGTGATGTATTCTGCTTCTACTCAATACTAATACTAATTACTAACAAATATTAATATTTTTAACATCACAATTCATGTTAATCTGGAGAGTAAACAACAGTTTTGAGGTACACATTTAAATTTTTCAATGATTAACACATGTACTTTGAATGTAAATAAGGTGCCAGAGTACATAAAAAAGCATCAAAATAGAGCTTGTTTATAAAAAAAAAAATTCTGGGGGAGGATCCCCCCTGACCCCCTTACAGAAGTCCGGGCTAAGCCCCGAATGTCCTCAAATCCTGGAAATGTCCCTGTTTATCTCAAAACCCCTGCCTCCTCTTAGTTATTCTGACCCCAATTTCATTCTGTTACTGCCAAAGTACAGGTCACAACCGCAAAGAGGTGTACCCAAAACCAAAAATGTCCGAGTTTGAAATAAAGAGGCCACTGAAACATTAAAGGGGTGTTTTGAATTGACTGACGGGGGAATTTTTTTGTTTGTTTGTTTGTTTTTTTTTTTTTTTTTTTTAATGATTGTGGTGGTGATCTTAATTTACTGACCGATGTAGTGACCTCTTGCATTTCATACTGTGAGGACACTGTCACTCCCATCAAACAAATAATTCTTCATCCAAACAACAATCTTGGGTCAACAAGGGCATGAAAATCTACCTGGTTAAAGAGAAAAAGGCTTTTTTACCAGGAGACAAGCTCAGGGTGAGGGAATTGGAGAAAGAGTTCAGAAGGAAGGCCAAGTTGACCAAGATCCACTACAAAGAAAATGTGGAACAGAAACTAATATCTGGAAATGCAAAGGAGGCATGGCAGGAGTTAAACATCATGATGGGTAGAGCCCCCAATCCTGCAGTGAATGACTTCCCATATCCCACCTCCTTTGCAGAGCAGCTCAACAGCTTCTTCAGCCGGTTAAACAGCTGTAGCACGTCAACCAGCGGGACCCTCCCCAGCCCATCCCACCAAGCTCTCACCATAGATGGACAGTTGGTAACCTCCATCCTGAGAAGAGCCAATCCACACAAAGCTGGCCCTGACAGGCTCAGAGGCGGGCTGCTCAAAGACTGCTCTACTCAGCTAAGTGGGGTTTTCACCAAGCTGTTTCAGTGCCTTCTGGATTCTGGCTGTGTTCTAAGTCAGTGAAAGGAATACACCATAATCACAATCCCTAAAAAGACACATGCTAACGACCTGAATGATTACATTGACGTTGGTGCTGTGTAAATGCATGGAGAGAGTAGTGTGTGACCACCTCTCCAGCATGGTGGCAGAGACTGGATCCACTCCAGTTTGCCTACAAAACTAAATGCAGGTTACAGGCTGCAAGTATGACCCTTTTAGAGACTGTGGCCAGACACCTGGACTCAGCACACCCTACACCAGGATTTTATTCATGGATTTCTCTTCTGCTTTAAGTACTGTACACACAAACACCCTACTGCACCACCTAGAGCAGCGGTCGGGAACCTATGGCTCGCGAGCCATATATGGCTCTTCCGGTGACGGCATATGGCTCCCAGAGAATTTTGAGTTGAAAAAAAATTTTTTTTTTTTAAATCAGTTTGGAACTGATTTTAAAATACTTGTGATATTTCTTAATAATACCGTTTCATTTTAAAGTCCACAGAAATTAGTTTTGAAGATAAATTTCGAGGGTCACGGTGTCACCCGTGGGTCGGGTCGGGAACCAATGGCTCGCGAGCATGTCCGGGTCATTGTAAAGGTGAAGAAATCAATTTTATCAGATAGCCACCTAGTTTAGCTTCATTTGCATGGAAATCTCCAGCGGGGGCCAGCAGGAAAAGGGCACGCGAGGAGCTACAGCGGAGAGTGCAGACGAGTCAGCAGCAACCACGTGTGTGGACCAAGCAAATTCCGCTAGCTTTGCGGGGGCTTTGGCAATAGTAAGGAATGGAAAGCCATTCACAGATGGCGAGTATGCCAAAACATTCATGCTTGATGTGGCCAATGAACTGCTTGATGACTTCCCAACTAAAGAAAAGATAATCAAACGAATAAAAGACATGCCCCTGTCAGCAAGAACTGTGCACGATCGTAGCATCATGATGGCAAATCAAGTCGAGGAAACACAAATGACGGACATAAAGGCCGGGACATACTTTTCTCTCGCGTTAGATGAGTCGACAGACGTTAGCCATCTATCTCGGTGCAGTATCATTGCCAGGTGTGCTGCAGGTGACACACTGCGTGAGGAAAGCTTGGCTGTTTTGCCAATGAAAGGGACAACAAGAGGAGAGGATTTATTCACGTCTTTCATGGAGTTTGCTGAAGAAAAAAAAGTACCGATGGATAAACTTATTTCTGTCTGTACTGATGGTGCACCCTGTATGCTGGGGAAGAACAAAGGATTTGCAGCGCTTCTCCGTGAACATGAAAAGAGCGCCATCCTAAGTTTTCATTGCATCCTGCACCAGGAGGCGCTTTGCACTCAGACGTGTGGCCAGGAGCTTGGGGAGGTGATGTCGCTGGTCATTCGAGTGGTCAACTTTATTGTTGCCCGAGCTTTAAATGATCGCCAGTTTAAAGCTCTGTTAGAAGAAGTTGGGAATCATTATCCCGGTCTGCTTTTACACAGCAACGTGCGTTGGTTGTCAAGGGGGAAGGTGCTCAGCCGTTTTGCAGCTTGCCTGAGTGAAATCCGGACTTTTCTTGAAATGAAAGGCGTCAAGCATCCTGAGCTAGACAACACTGACTGGCTCCCGCAGTTTCGCTATCTCGTGGACATAACTGGCCATCTGAACCAGCTCAATGTGAAAATGCAAGGTATTGGAAATACAATCTCATCCCTTCAACAAGCAGTGTTTGCATTTGAAAGCAAGCTGGAAGTCTTTCTCAGGGACATTGAAACAGGTCGTCTTCTGCACTTTGAAAGACTGCAACAATTTAGAGATGCATGCTTAGCAAGTGACTCCACTCAACATCTGGATCTCCAGCAGCTAGCTGGCTTTACGTCCAATCTCCCGCAATCATTCAAAGCACGTTTTGGAGAATTTCGTGCGCGCACTGGTCTTTTCAAGTTCATCACTCATCCACATGAGTGTGCAGTGGACAAAATCGACCTGACATGCATCCCCGGGGTCTCTATCGGAGACTTTGAGCTGGAAGTTGCTGACCTGAAGGCATCAGACATGTGGATGAGTAAGTTCAAGTCACTTAATGGAGAGTTGGAAAGTCTTGCGCGACAGCGAGCAGAGCTGGCGAGGGAACACAAGGGGACAGAAATTAAAAATTTTCAACCTGAAGACCAGCTGATTCTTAAAACTTGGAACGAGCTTCCTGTGACATACCACACAATGCAGCGTGTGAGTATTGCCGTATTGACCATGTTTGGCTCTGCATATGCATGTGAGCAGTCATTCTCGCATATGAGGAACATTAAGACCAACCTACGCTCACGTTTAACTGATGGAAGCCTCAACGCCTGCATGAAGCTCAACCTCACCACGTATGAACCAGACTACAAGGCCATCAGCAAAACCATGCAGCACCAGAAGTCGCATTAAAAGTGAGACATATTTAATTTATTATACGTTAAAAATACTATATGGCTCTCAATGAAATATATTTAGAAATATTTGGCTTTTATGGCTCTCCCAGTCAAAAAGGTTCCTGACCCCTGACCTAGAGGATCTGCTGGTTTTATGGATTGAGAGTTTTTTTACAGGACATGCTACAACAGGTGCTTGTAAATGGTTTTAAATCCAGTAAATTGATTTTAATCACAGGGCACCCCCAAGGCTGCATTTTATCTTCCCATTCTCTTCTCTGTCTACACCAACTTCTCATGCAGCAGTGAAGGATGAAACTTTTAAAGTACGTTGATGACATGGCCCTAATGGCCCACCTAACTGGCACCAGTGCTCTCTGTCTGAGTACCATCAGGCAGTAAACAGCCTGGTCCAGACATTTCTGGAAAGCTCCCTCAAGCTCAGTATCACCAAGAACAAGGAACTGTGCTGTGGGAGCAGAGAGAAACAGACTCACAAAAACCACCTCTTTTCCAACCCCTCAGTAGCGAAGGCCAGCTTGGTGGAACAAGTACAATCATTTAAATATGTTGGGATAGACATAGACACCTCCTTTTCATTTCCCCAGCACACCAACCCAGTGTACAACATTTATCCGGGCTTGAGACCGGCACTAAGAATGCACTGACTGGCTTATGCATCCTCAGTGGCTGGTTTTCCTGCACAACTAATCAGACCAGCAAAATAATTGGTTCACCCAAAACTCCCCTATCTGAACTGTACACACTCGATCAGTAATCAGGAAAGCCACACTGATCAAGCAGGAGCCCACTCACCCCCTCCACCAATCCCTCCAGTTACTGCCATCAGGTTGATGCTACAAAGTCTCACTGGCCCGGAAAAAAACATCTACAAAAAATCTTTTATTGCCTCTGTGAGCATCACCCTGAACAGATTAAAATGGGCACAGTTGTAGTTTTACCTCTTATAGATTTATTCTGTGCTTGTGTGTGTGTGTGTGTGTGTGTGTGTGTGTGTGTGTGTGTGTGCGTGCGTGTGTGCGTGCGTGCGTGCGTGCGCGCGCTCGCGTATTCTTAAATGCGGTTACATGTGCATTATTTATTCATTGTTGAGCCATGTCAAAAGAAAATGTGTTATTTTGTGACAGGCAAAGTTTCTTGGCTAGACAGACAGCCAGCCAGCCAGCCAGCCAGACAGACAAACAGACAGACAGAGATAGATAGATAGATAGATAGATAGATAGATAGATAGATAGATAGATAGATAGATAGATAGATAGATAGATAGATAGATAGATAGATAGATAGATAGATAGATAGATAGATAGATAGATAGATAGATAGATGAAACTAAATAATAGAATGATTGAACAATGGAATAATAAAGCAATTGATAGAACAATTCAACGATAGATTTTAATAAGTCATATTAATACATGGGTGGCACAGTGGTGCAGTGGTTAGCGCAGTCGCCTCACAGCAAGAAGGTTCTGGGTTCGAGCCCTGGGGTAGTCCAACCTTGGGGGTTGTCCCAGGTCATCCTCCGGGTGGAGTTTACACGTTCTCCCCATGTCTGTGTGGGTTTCCTCTGGGTGCTCCGGTTTCCTCCCACAGTCCAAAGACATGTAGGTCAGGTGAATCGGCCATACTAAATTGCCCTTAGGTATGAATGTGTGTGTGTGTGTGGCCCTGTGTGATGGCCTGGTGGCCTGTCCAGGGTGTCTCTCCACCTGGTGCCCAATGACTGCTGGGATAAGCTCCAGCATCCCTGCAACCCTAAGAGCAGCGCTTCAGATAATGGATGGATATTAATACATTATTGGTTCAAATTTGTGCAAAATGCCATCCAGTTTTCATGCAATATTAATGCCATGTTGCATTACTCTTTTGCATACAAGATCTAGTTGGATTTTTTTATACATCTATTTTATTATTTATTGATTTTTATTATTATTCTGTTATTTATTTACTTTTTTCCCCTTTAGTTTCAGAGAGTGGTCCACCTGCTGTCCCAGAAGGCGTGGCGGATTGCTGACCTGTTTCGTGCAGTGGTTCAGTTTTGTGAGCTCCACGAGAAAGAGGAAGATGAGGGTGGGTCTCTATCCAGCCTGTTTGATTGGCTGCTGGAAACCTTTTAGGGTTGATCAGCTTCCACAGTCAATGCACAAACCAACACACACAAGCCCACCCACACACACTCCTAATGACATCCCCAACTGTGTCCTGGTCAATCTCAGATCATGGAAGCACCATACCCATGTCCCCCCATCTGTTGTGAAAACAGAGCCAGACCTCTCCCGGCGTAACTGAGAAATTCATACATCTTCACTACTCACTCTTGCATTTTTTTCGTCCATGGACGTTGTGATTTTATGTGACTTATTTATGGACAAGTCTCCCTTTAAGGTAAGCATGTTAGATTTTCAGATGCACTGGCTGAGTAAGACACACCCAATAAAAGGTGTAAGTGCAGTTGTAGGGTTTCACATACTTGACTGGAATGAATTAGTCTCAAGAGATTCTGGTCAGCAGGTTTTTAATGCTTCCGGTGTAAAAATCTAATAATTCACACAATCGAATTGTGTTTTTATGTATTCATCAATTTCAAATGAAAACACAAGAAACTAGGCACAGGTAGAGGGGAGGAAAATCAGGTTCAACACCCCCCCCCCCCCAAAAAAAACAGCCAAACTTTTTGTGAAAAAAAAAACTGCTGCAGAAAAGAGGCTGTTGAGGTTTAAGCCCAGTAAAAGCCATTCTTTCTCCTACTTCTGGAGGTCACATAGGGTTTCAAAGTTGCTTTGTTTAAACAAAATGTCAATATACACGTAGCTGTTGTTTACGTTGGCCAACACTTCTGCTTATGTTGTGATCTTGTAATTCAGTTATGAGTAGGTTATGTTGTTGCTCATGTTACTTGAGATCTGTTTATTTTGGATAGTTGTATATATTGTAGATTCTGAACTGCTGCTGCCTCTTAGAGCAGTGGACCACTGTCATTAGCTTTTACTGTGACAGGAAGACAGACGTAGAGCAATGTTTGTAATGTTGAATTTGTATGTGAATTGGGTCCATATGTTTCTCTAGTGGTACTCTGGTGTTTGAACAGCATTCAAAAAAGCACACAATTGAACTGTCTGCTCTGTCACTGTAGAACTGAATGTATTTATCTTTTGACATCAATAAATTTATGTGACGTGGAACACAAATAGACTCTATTAGTCATACTATTACTTTCAATGTGCACACTTGTATTGTTGAATACTGATTACCAGATTTATGTTAAAATCTACATGAAAAGCCTAGAGCCTTAGCAGACCAAAAGCAAGTTTGAAAAGCAATTAGATTAACTTTTACTCTGTTGTAAATCCAAGGGAAAGGCGATCTTTACACAAAGGTGCTCTGGAAAAGCTGCAGCAGTTTAATTCGAACATCCAAACAAAAGAATGGAAATGTATCATTGATGTTGTGCTTTAAGTTCATAATGCTCAGTGTGCAATACAGGAACACATATGGCAGATTACCCTTGTTGGTTTCTAATAGAGTTAAGAGGAGATCCTGCCCACACACCATTTATAATTGATCTTCTAACAAAATTATCGATAAAACGTGTGTAGGCTGAAATTCATTTCGATGTTACTTGTTATAACATGTGAAAATGACAATAAAGCTCCCAGCTCCAGATTTTTGCTTACTTTACATTCATAACCTGTAAATGGATGTGAGAGGTATCAATCTAATGAAATAAAATATTAATGGAAAGCCCTGATAAGCCTTGACAATTACTCTAGGACTTTTAAATAGCTGGGAGCAGATTCTGGCTCATGTGTGCTTAAATTCCTGACACGTGTAATTAACAACATAGAAAGTCTCTTTGGAGCTACATTTGTATCCGCTCATTCTTAGTAAAACCATGTGTAGATGAAATATGAAAATTTGTTAAACACATTTTAAAGCCTAATTTGAAGAACTTGAAATACTTTTCATAGCATACTGGCAAACTTTACAGCAAATAAAACATTCCTGATTGTTCCTGAGCGAGGGCCAACAAGATAAGGACAAAATGAAGCAATGAAGTTGATAACTGGCTCAGGAACAGGATATCTGAAAGAGGAACCCTGAAAGTTGAGAGACACTCCAGGGAGTAATCTTATCACTGGCTTTAGGAGGGAACACACATTACAAAATGGGATTTTTAACCCTGAAATAAAAAGACAAAATGTTTTTCCCTTTGTGTGTGTGTGTGTGTGTGTGTGTGTGAGAGAGAGGGGGGTGCTTTAGTTTCTATATAATCCAGCCTTTGCTGCCTAGTCAGACTTCCTGCATCTCTTCACAGGCCCGCAAGGGTCAAGTGGCAGGTCAGCACCAGATCCGACATGTGTTATCCTTGCTACCTGTAGAGCAGCACAGACAAAAACAGGTGGCTGAACAGACAGCAGCATGAAATAAACCCAGCTGCACAGTTCTTATCTAAAATGTGCCATTAAGCTTTTGTGATGGTTTGAGCAGAACACTTCATTTGGTGCTGAAGGCTAAATTTTAACAACGCAGTTGTCAGATGTGCTAAACATGTGCGCGGTTACAGCATACCTGTAATGATGGTGTCGCTCTCGTAGTTAAAAGCACAGGAGAATATCTCATCCGTGTGCCCCTCCAGGACTTGCAGGCAGACTCCAGACTTAACGTCCCAAAGACGGGCTGTCTTATCTGAGCTCGCAGTCAGTACTCTGTTGCCCTGGGAGCTGAAGCAGATCTAGTATGGCAGACAAAGTCAGTAGAGTTAGTTAGGAGAGGAGACAGGAGAGACCAAAGGTATATGCAGTGTATGTGGTAGTGTGGTAAATGAGGGATAGGCACAGAGAGAGAGGGGGGGGGGGGAATTGATTAGGAGATTTTGCCAAAGGAGATTGAAATGACAAAGGGGATGGGGAGAAGTGAATCAGCTTGTCACACTCCCCCACGTCAGCAGCATTATATATTCCTCAGAGGTCATCCAACTTTTAACAGTTCACATCAGGATAAGGTCCCAGGCAGCACGTCCTGGTAAAGACTTTTTTCTCCAGTGAAGTAAAATGAAAACAACATGGATGAACTTCACTGGGTTAGATTCTGACAGCATCACTCTGATGATTAAATGATGCTAGATCTGGATGGTCATAACAGTAAAGTGTGTTTTTATTAAAGTTATGACTGGAGCGGGCAAGCGCGACCCCAGACAGGAAATGGAAACTGACCCTGGAAGAAGCTGACAAGACGGAGCACCGGAGAGAGAAGATGAGAGTGGAAGCTCAGACAGTCATAGAGGTAGAAGAGAACAGAGAGGTGGGATAAAAGATAAAAAGGAGGAAAGAAAGTAATGGCCTGGAAAGAAGTTAATACAGAAAAATATGTGCAGAGGGGCTAGTGAATTAATCCTGCAGAAGGCTAAACAGAATCTGTAAAGACATATATTCAAGTGTCTTGCTCAATAATCCAAGTAAGAAAATCAAAGAAGGTTGAATCAGTTCATCTGGATACAACGTTTATTGACCGATACGTTTCATCACTCAACTAAGGGACCTCTTCAGTCAAAACTGACTGCAGGTGTCCCCACCCCTTATAAACAATACAGTACAATACAGTGCCTAATGACCGAAACCAACGACCAGTTTCATGTGCAAATATGGGTGTGTCCATTAACTAGAGCTTCAACGGCCATGTGTACTATTCACAGTGGAGTGGGGGAATAGTTGCAATCACAGCATTGTAATGGGCTCACCCATATTTGATCATGAAACTGGTTGTTGGTTTCCGTCGTCATACATCTGTCGCCATTTTATAATGTTGTGATTGCAACCATCCCTAATCGTCTGTGAATAGTACACATAGCCTATGAAACTCTAGTTAAAGATCACACCCTTATTTGCATATGAAACTGGTCGTTGGTTTTGGTCATTAGGCACTGCAAGTGTTTATAAGTGGTGGGGATACCTTTAGTCAGTTTAGACTGAAGGTCAATTAGTTGAGTGATGAAACATATCTGTCAATAAACGATGTATCCAGATGAACTGATTCAACCTTCTCTGACATGCATTCAAGTGTTTTCTGCTGAATCATTCATGTCTGTGTTTGGTTTGATCATTGTTCCACAGGTATCTTCATTCCCAATCCTTGGCTGGTTGTACAGCAAGGTCGATCATTCGAAGTTCCTTGACAATAAAAAAGGCAGAAAAAAGAAATTGTTACAGGAGGGAGGAGAGGGGAGGACTAAAAATGAAACAGGGAGGATTAGAGGGAAAGCAAAAACAGGGGTGGATAGAGACAAAAACAAAAATAGGGGGAGAGACATGAAAGAAGAGATTGATGGTCCTGGTTAAGAAGCGCGGAAGGGAGGGGGAGAAGTGTCCTGTTAGGGAGAGATTAGTGTCATAATCCTCTGGATTCATCCTCCATCCACCCTATTTGTTACTGGCTGCATGATGTCTTTGGTAAACAGAGGCAGCTCCATGGTTCCACGTACTCAGAAACCCTCTAAGCTAGAGTTCACAGGACACACACATACACACATAAGCACAGCACATACCCAATGCACACATTCGTGTAAGATTCATGCCCGCCTTCACTCACTTTTATAGAAAGTGGCAGAGCCAGAAAGCAGGCAAATAGTTGGGCAAGCAGGCACATAGGTCAAAGATAGGTCAAACACACAAGTTTACAGCACACGGTTAATGGCAGGCCATGGTTACACTGCTTTAAAGGCTCTTCCTGGGCGTCTGGGTAGTTAGGCAGTCTATTCCGTTGCCTACCAACACGGGGACCACTGGTTCGAATCCCCGTGTTACCTCCGGCTTGGTCGAGCATCCCTACAGACACAATTAGCCGTGTCTGTGGGTGGGAAGCTGGATGTGGGTGTGTGTCCCGGTTGCTGCACTAGCCCCTCCTCTGGTGGGTCGGGGTGCCTGTTTGGGGGGGAGGGGGAACTGGGGGGGAATATTGTGATCCTCCCATGCGCTACGTCCCCCGACTCCACATGTATCGGAGGAAGCATGTGGTAGCATGCAGCCCTCCCCGGATCAGCAGAGAGGGTGTAGCAGAGACTGGGACAGCTTGGAAAAATGCTGTAATTGGCTGGACACAATTGGGGGAGAAAAAAAAGGGGGAGATCAAAAAAAAAAAGGGCAAAAGGCGAGTCCTTAGGATGCTTTGTGATTAGACAGGATGGCTTGAATGTTACATAAGTAGCTCTGAGTTCAAAGGCTGATGAGACAAGGTCAGCAACTGCTGGTGAGACAGAAGAGACAATGTAAATGGTCCACCTCATATCCCCTGAGGACATGGGTGAACACTTAAATAACAACTGTTGTGAGTGAGAGCATATAAGATGTGGATTTTTTTTTAAATCAAGTCAGAAAACAAGATACAACTTGCATTAAGACTTTTGCTTCCAAATGGAATCATATCTGAGAATGGATTCATGCCTGATTTTTGACATATTGATAAACGAGAGCTTATATCAGGCCACACATTTAACTTTCTCTCAAATGGCAGTTTTAGAATGAAAACACTTGTAAAATTGTTTGTCTGCTACATGTGGTGGATCATATTTTGAGTAAAAATCAAATCACTTGCAGGTTATTATATTTCTTGACAGTTGCATCCTGAGGAATTTGTTTGAGTGCCACAGAACAGGGCAGAAAACACTGAATGAAAAGAGAGCTATGGTGAATGGGACACATGGAAAACAGAACACATCCAGTCGAATGGAGCACTGGTGATGCAGGCTGAGGGACAAAATATGGAGACGTGTGTTAAGCTTTGGCCTGATGGTTCATATTGATTCCTCTCTTATTTTCACTGATCAAGGCATTCAGGTAAATTAAACAAATTTAAATTATCTCTGCACAGCACTTGCTGAAGTCGAAATTCATTACAACTAAAAGTGCAGCTATTCAAATAAACACAAGCTTGGTTTATCACTTTAATGCTAAGAAAATAAATAAGTGATCAAGATTTTCTCCCTCTCTAACTCTTTCTCCCTCTGGACATGCTAATCTACAGAGTTGTACTAATGTCATTCAACGGCCAGGCAAGTTGAGACACATTTCTATTTACAGCAATGGCCATGAGAGTATATGTCAGTGGACAGTCAATTTCAAAAATACACACACTTGTTCAAACTATTGGAGGTCCATCCACGACTATACATGCACAGCTTTGTGCTTGTGCAGCAGTTACATATAATTACTCGCTCAGGAGCATACCACTGGTACTAAATGACGGAGAGAGAAGTGAGCAGTTTATTTCTCTTGCCTAAATTTCATAAAACTGTTACAGGGATCTCTCCAGCAAACTATTAATTTCCAGCCAAACAAATGTGCACTTCAACATTGTGAAGGGGGAGAAATACTCCGGCATTGGCTGTGAAGCTATTTTGGGTTAAATGACTCACCTTGGAGATCTCTCCCTTGTGGCCCTCCAGCATCACGAGACACTGATGTGTGGCTGCACTATACACACAGGCTGTACCTGGAGAGGGAAAAAGGACAGACAAGGCTTTGGGGGACATGTCAATGTAATGTGTATTTTTCAGTTGCCCATATTTTTATTAGCTTAATGTGAAATCTGATTTGTCATTATATAACCCTAAGAAATATTTCTATGTTAAGTCAAATCTTTCTAATATTGCATACTATTAACACAGCTACATTCTGACATTGAACTATCAACACAGTGGCACAATGTATTTGATGTTAAAACACATTCTTTTTTTGTACTTACACAAAAAGGCAAAATAATTTAAATTAAAATGCTGTAGCACCAACACTTTTCAAGACTGTGACCTAAACGACACAAAGAACTAAAAATAATAAGGAACAAACAGAAAAAGAGCAGGAA
This sequence comes from Lampris incognitus, assembly GCF_029633865.1. Classification (NCBI taxonomy): domain Eukaryota; kingdom Metazoa; phylum Chordata; class Actinopteri; order Lampriformes; family Lampridae; genus Lampris; species Lampris incognitus. Next base: position 55,095,774 of record NC_079217.1, read on the forward strand.
TCTACATCAAAAAAGAGGTTCTATATAGAAAACCTTAACATCTGGAAAAAAGAAAAAAAATAAATCCTGTTATTGGTTATGTTTGGGTACTATCTACAACACTATAGAAATGAACTTCGCTATTAGTCTCACCATCAGCAAAGGCAGTAGCAATGAGCTGACCAGTTAAATTAAAACACACATCCAGCACCTCTTCCTTGGGCCCAGTTAAGGTTGCCACACACTTCCCACTTGCTGCCTCCCACAGCTGTCAACACACAAAAAGCAACACATTCACGTAATAACACAGACACACACAGACACTTATGTATACGTGAACTTGCAGCCGTGTGCCCAAACACACATCCCAACCCACTTAGCATTCTAACATGTACCTGTTAGCTGCCTAAACGGCTTTATTTTACCCGGCTCCCCTTGAGGAACGCAGTGATGTGAATAACTCTGACTTGTGAGCATGACTCATTTTGGCATAATTAAGGAATTAGGATATGAGGATTTAATTTTCCTCTTTTAAATGATGTAGAGCTTAGAGGTAGGAGGAGAGCGATGGCATGCAAGAGATGGGAGCAAGCAGATGAGAATGAACAGTGCTGTCTATTTTCTTCAGAGGCATACTCCCTGAAATCACAGGGGTGCCAATATTTCCCAACCAGAATATTCAAATTGCTGCTGAAAAAGAAATTATTTCAGTTCATTTTCAAGTACAAGATCCTGCATTGTCACCACTTAATTAGATGCAAGAGGTTTGGAAAGGCAAGATGATGCTGAACCTTGCATGTGTTGTCCAAGGAGCCACTGATTATGAGGGAGCAGTCCCAGTTCATCTGAACATTGGCAATCTCTCCTTGGTGACCTATCAGAGTATGAATACGGCTGAGGAAAACACAGAGTGTGATTAATGTGAGACAATTTAAGACATGTGTGCACACATTTGAATAAGCACACATACAGCAGTATCTGCATGTGGTGAAGACCATGGTCACAAGATGCAGATAACCACAGAATTTATCTTTTTTTAAAATAGACAGACAGGCAGAACACACACACACACACACACACACACACACACACACACACACACACACACACACACACACACACACACACACACACACACACACACACACACACACACAAACAGTTTAGTTGCATTAATGATGTCTGACCTCCCTGAAGCAACATCCCACAGCGAGACAGTGTGGTCAAAGGACCCAGTGACGATCTGGTTTCCCAGTGTGTTAAAGGACAAAGCGATGACCTCTGCAGTGTGACCCTGGATAAGCAGAATTAAAGAGAGAGAGAAGAAGAAAGAGAGAAAAGGATTCCCAGTGGGTAAATGGGGATCCAGACATGTGCACATCAAAGACGAGGAATATATTTTTTCTGCAGTTGTAAGACTTCATGAGAATACACTATAAAAGTATGTTCTTCTAAAAAAAAAACACACATTAGGGAATGCACACATTGGATTTTGTATTCATTTGACAGTTAGGAGATTGATTAATTTTTCAAGTTTTTCGGCTGTAAAAAGAACAGAGAAAGACACAAGTTTTAGAAAGGCCTTTTTTTTTTTGCACATAGCCAGCTAGTCAGTCAACAAGTCACAGCACGTACCCACATTCCACTCACGCATAAAAGAAAGATCTGTATTCCCCGCACATTGGGTTAAGACTGCCTCATTTACGGACAATTCCCAATCAGATGACAGAAGAATAAGTGAACTGGAAAAGGAGCTAAGAATCCACATGGCAAATGGCTCACCGTGAATGAATAATTACTGTAGATGTGAATGAATGAATGAATGAATTCATTCATTCAGAAATCATTATTGGATTTATATGAGTAAGAGAGAAAATGTGAAAGAGAGACATGGATGAATGGACACAACAGAATAGCAATGAAAAAGTATGTAAAATAAATGCTAAAAAAAAATAGATAACTGACTGTCAGAGTGGCCAGATCCACCCCAGTCTCCACATCCCACAGCTTGGCAGTAGTGTCCATGCTGCCTGTGGCTATCAGTGTACTCTGGGGGTTAAATGCCACACACATCTGCATCAGAAGAAAGATAAATAAATTGTTAGGAGTTAGCATCCCCAGGTTCAGCTCTTGCATATGATTAGTTCTCCCAAATTTTGTTCCAAAACAACATCAACTAAAGCAGGGCCATTGTTTCCCGAAAATTGAATAATTCTTTCAATGTCATATGATTTATATGCTGAGTTGGTCCTGGATGTGGCAAAACATAGTCCTATTCTGGAAAGGATGCTTTTTAACATTGACTCTATTGCAAAGACGCTTTATGATAGCTATTGAAATGTGGGAAATGTCTTTAAGATAGAAAATGTATAAATAATAATGATAATAATAATAAGTTGTAGTAGTAGTGGCAGTAGCAGTAATAGTAGCTTAAGTAGTAGTATTAGTATTAAAATTAGTGGCAGTAATGGTGTTATTGTAGTGGTACTATTGTTATTTTTCACATTGGCAACTTCACCTGTTACACACTGTGTGTGCAACCCTTAAATGAAAAACACATATTTTTAGAATTTAACAAAAATGTGCAACATACTATTTCTGCCATGTGTCCACGAAAGGTATAAAAACATTTGCCAGTCTCTGCACTCCATAGTTTGCAGGTCCTATCAAAAGAACCAGTGGCAATCTTGTCCCTGAGTCCGAGGAACAGAAAAGCAAATATCAAATAGCACTGACAAAAGAGTAAAGACAGAAAATCTTAAAACAAAACAAAGCAGCTTTGAACAAATTAACAATAAATAATTGAGTGTCAGAGAGAGCCACATAACTCTTTCTAATTTTTTCTTCAAAACAACTCCTTACCCATAGGGGTTGTTGAATGCAATGGCATATACCACGTTCTTATGGCCCTCTAGTGTGTGCAGCTCAGTGCCTGACACGGTGTCCCATATCCTGCATGTTCTGTCATAACTTCCAGTTATGAAACTGAAGGATGGGAGACAGAGAGAGACAGAGAGAGAGAGAAACAGACAGTGTGTGAAAGAGAGAGAGAAAACGAGAGTGAAAGAGACATAGACATAGAGTGTATGAGCGAAGGGGAGAGGGTACTGCTCACCCTCTCTGAACCCAAGAAACACAAATGCCCAGGGTTTTCTGGAAGCCAGAATGGCAGCTCTCCATGTGCTGCAAAAAAACTTACCTCGACCCCGATTTATTGAAGGCAACATTTGTCAGAGGCAGTAAATGCGCCTGGAGCACCTGGGAAGGGGACCAGAGAAGGATCATGAGAAAACTAACTCTGAGGGGATATACTTAATTGACTGAATTAGCTCAAATCAAATATTAAAGTTTACCCGTGTCATTTCCATGCATAATTAATTTGACTTTGATGCGCTGGATAGACTTGGTATGCTGACCGCTGCTGCCCTCTAGTGTCATTCTAAAGCAATAATCACTGGTTTTTGCCACCAAGCAAAACAGCAAACTCAGATTTTAAAATGTCTTTGCAATTTTGATAAACTAAACATTTTTTTCACCAATAGTAAGGTGCTAATGGAAAAAATTTTCTACATCCAAAGTTTGATTGTAAATTTGCAAAAGTGCTTGAGAAACAAATCTACCAGCAAGAAAACAGTCTAAAACCGCTTAATTGTCTTGGTCGGATCCAGCATTTGTGTGCCCAAAGTCATTTCAGCCTGATTCAGACATTGAAAAAAAATGTAGACATTATTTCTCTCAACTGCAATCAAATAATAAGGTATTTTTTTAGGAGAGGAACTAAAAGTGTTGTCTTCTGTGTTCCCCACACCAGGCAAGATACACATTACTTTCAGAATCACTGACACTGTTGTAAATCAAATAGGTTAGTACAGGTAGTCTTGTTTCAAACATTTAGTATCATCACTCTGTAACTGCATGTTGATTTGCCAATTCACTATTGGCTAGTAATGCAAATACAGTTTCTGTTTCTGACCTTTGTAAGAAAGAACCTTTGGTGATCCTGCTGGCCCTGTTTCTGCTGCAGTCTGAGGATCAGCTGTTTGACCTGGTCAGCCCTGGACTCTGTGATGAGGGGCTCTAACTGCCTGATTTTTGCCACCAACTGATCTGGGTTTGTCCTGCTTATGGAGAAAATTGCAAGAGTACATCAATGCCAGCAGAAACCTCGTTAATGTTTAAAACATGAAAAAATAACTAAACTAGCATAATTCCACTAGCTGATAAATTTCCGTTCAGACCTATTTCAGATCAAGTAATTTCATTATCCACAATGAGAAAGACAAACTGCAAAGGATAACTATACATGATCACTCCTTCTGTTTGATTTAACTAGTCAACAGAATTATTTATAAATGGTTTAAAGGTAGAAACAACGTCAGACATAGAAGCAGCGTTACTATGTCAACTAGAAAACAGTTGAATATTAAGAAGGACGTCAGGCACGGAAAAGACAGGTAACTTCTGGGACGATATTAATAAAGTTATCACTGTTAAGTATTTGTGGTTGTAGTTTAGAAACGTCACAGTTAACTAATGTTGATGATGATGATGATCGTGCACAGCCCACTTACTCTGGGGATAAATCCAACAGGTCGATCGATTTGGTCCTTAAATTACCACTTTTTACATATTCCAGCGTAATACCTGGGTGGGTGAAAAGGGAATGTATCGTGGATAACGGTGACAACTAACCAGGAGAGCCAAGGACATGGCTATGGGCTGCTAACGTTAACGTTAACCTAGTCAGTGGGTAACTGCTAACGTTGGTTAGTTAATTCAACGACACCTCGGTCAGCGAATCTGACCTGTTGCGAAAGAAAAACATTCAGTATACTTTAAAAGTCAAAGTCAATTGCAGCGATAAGAAGACAGTAACATTTGAATTACCCGGCGGATAATATCTCAGAAGGAACCTTTTAAATTTCATTTTGCTATGCAGTCGGTTCACTTTGCTTCCCGTGTACAAACCGTAGCTATTAAAAAAACAAACAAACAAACCGTTGCTATGGCGACGGACGCAGGCCGCGCTCTCGTGCGGGCCACCACGCATGCGATGTACGGGCACAACGCCAAAATCTCGCGACGAGACGTGATTGGTGGTTGTCCGTCACCTGACGAACCGTTCAAAGAAATTGGGGTCAAGAGTTTAATCTAACCCCTAACTTGATCCCTACCCTTAACGTAACCCTCACCCTGAAACTAAACCTAACTCTAACCTCTTCCTTAATATTATGTGCCGGCAATAACTGGTTTTTGACAAATTACCATTCTGTTTGTGAGATGACCTGAGTGGCTGCAAGCTTGCAACACGTTGTTATTGGTGTGGAGGATGCATGTGCAGCATCTGTCTTATCTACAGTAGCTTTGTGAAGCAGTAAACACAGTAATATGGACAGTAGGCTTCCATAGAAATTTTATTTTTTTCCTTGCACACCAGGATCATCTTTGACAAAGATTTGCCAGCATACGTCTGTAAAATACAGTCCTGCATTACAGGGTTGATATGCATTATTGGAAATGATCTCAATATCTCACGAAACATGATTTTCTTGTCTAGTGGAATTTATAAATGAAGTAAGACTGACGTAAGGCTTGTTTTATCATGCCTCTGTAATTCCTCTATTTCCTGAGAGGTCAAAGTCCTGCCGTAAACAATGGGGCACATGCAGGCAATAAGCAGCTGAAAGAAAGCTTGAAGCGTGCCAGTGGTAGCAGCAAAACATTATTCTGAGACCAGAATATTTTGGTGGCATACTGGGAAGCTCCAAACCAAAGACTTTCTCCAGGGATTTCTACTGAGATATAATAATGTACTGTTGGGCCAAGCTGAGGTCCTCTGGTTGGATTTATCCCACTGCTGTGCTTTCGCTCTATGGATTTTTTGCTAATTGTATAATAGCAGAGCCCTTTCTTACACCATACCTAATTGGACCACATAAGAACATCTCTGAAGAAGTGGTAAGATTGAAAGGAACACTCTCATGTGGTCATTCATGCAGATGTGTACTAAATCAAGTCAAGTCAATTTTAGCTATATAGCCCAATATCACAAATTACAAATTTGCCTCAAGGGGGCTTTACAGCAACACAACATCCTGTCCTTAGACCCTCACATCGGATAAGGAACAACTCCCTAAAAAACGCTCTAACAGGGGGGAAAAAAGGGAGAAACCTCAGGGAGAGCAACACACACACACACACACACACACACACACACACACACACACACACACACACACACACACATCCATTGTTAGTAGTGCTTATCACAGAACAGCGTGCACAAGTCATTTACATGAGAAATTTACCTATGATCATAGATTGCTATTTCTATGCTTATGAGTATTGTATATTTGCAGACAGATAACTCAGTCTTGCACCCCCCCTTTTTTTCTTTTTTCTTTTTTTCTTATTGTCTAAGTCCCTAACTTGTTATCTTGCTTTACCACTTTGTCTTTTTCTACAGGTGACTAATTACTTGTTCCCCATCTGGACATACTCCTACCTGGTCATTCTCTTCCCTGTATTCTTGCTGACTGACTTCTTGAGGTACAAGCCCCTCGTTGTTCTACAGGGGCTCTTTCTGGTGACCAACTATATCCTGCTCTGCTTCGCCTCCAGCCTGCCTGCAATGACCTTCCTTCAGGTTTTTTATGAAAGATGTTCTTTGCTTATAAATATCAATTGTGGGGTCCGAAAATATGTTCTTTTCTGATTTGAACCCATTATATATCTATTTGTTTATTTATTATTTCTACAATTTCATCCTGACTGCTAGCATGGTAAACGAGCATTTATAAATCAATAATGTTCTCAATATTTTGTTCTGATTGCAGGGCATGATCCTAGAATCAAAGCAGGCTAAATCAGTTCATCTGGATACGTTTATTGACAGAAACGTTTCATTACTCATCTAAATGACCTCTTCAGTCTAAACTGACTGCAGGTATCCCCACCCTTATAAACAATACGGTGGCATAACGACTCAAACCAATGTCCAGTTTCATATACAAATCGCTGTGACCATTAACAAGTGTTTCAATGGCCATGTGTACTAGTCACAGCGGAGTTGGGAATGTTTGCAATCACAGCGTTGTAAGACGGTAAGCTGTACTCTTAGCCCTCCCTCGGTTCAGGGATTGTTGTTCCCTCTTCACATAGATGGATTCTTTGACTCCCCGTTGAAACCAGCATTCCTCCCTATTACGCTGGTTTCGGCCATTATGCAACCGTATTGTTTATAAGAGTGGGAATACCTGCAGTCAATTTAGACGGAAAAGGTCATTTAGATGATAGATGAGTGATGAAACGTATCCGTCAATAAACGTATCCAGATTGTCGTGTATCTACAGGATAACTGAATTATACAACGATCAAGGTGAATCTTGGTCTTCCTCTTTTATTTGCTAGACCGTAGTAACATTACAAAACGACTGCGTTAAGCAGGCACGAAAACACGACTGACCCTCTTGCTCTGTCTTCTTCCAAGGGCGCACCAGAGTGGCGCGCGTACATTTATACAACATACACAACCAATAGACATCGAGGGTCAGAGGTCAAACATAAAATACATATTACTGCAAATAAAAACATTTGCTTTCATGTGTATCTCCATACACTACACTCCTCACCTGAAATCTGAACCCAGTACATTTACAGTACAACCATATTTCTTTTTTTTTTTACATCTTTTCAACATTACATCGTTATAACAACTGGGTTCTCACAGATTTAAGCTATCAGGCGGCTCCACGTGCCGCTGCAGCCTCTGGACACCATCTGCAACTGAGGGGGGAGCAGTATCACTGGATCCTTGCTGCACAACCCTCTCAATGGATTCTGGAACGTTTACAGGCGTTGCTACACATGCATGTGATACATTTGGAACAACCCTCAGATCCTCATCAGAGTCATCTGACACATAACATTTCTCAATCTCAGTACTGATCATTTGATTGACATGTCTCTTGTACACCTTTCCATACACTTTCACAAGATATGTGACAGGACCAAGTGCCTTTACAATGCACCCAGGCACCCATTTAACACCTTCCCCTCCCCTGTGGTTTCGAACCAACACCTTCTGTTTTGGTAGGAAGTGTCTGACTTGTGCCAACTTACGTGCTTGCTTGGTCTGTTGACTGTCCTGTCTCTGTTGCATGGACTCTGTGAAATTAGGTTTGGTGAGAGACAACCTGGTTTTGAATTGACGTCTGAGAAACAATTCTGCAGGTGTTTTCCTTGTAGTAGACTGTGGCGTACTCCTATAACAGAATAGCAAATTGTGTATGCAGTGCTGCAACATCATATTGCTACTCTTTCCTTTTTCAAAAGCTGTTTTCAGGTTCTGCACCAAACGCTCTGCAGCCCCATTAGAAGCTGGGTGGTCAGGAGAACTCTTAACGTGTTTCACCCCATTGTTTTTCAGGAATGTTTCAAACTCAGCAGATACAAATTGTGGTCCATTATCAGACACAAGTTTGTCTGGAAGACCCCAAGTGGCAAAGTATCCCCTCAAAATGTCTATGATCTTTTCAGATGTCATGCTACTCATCAAAGCTATTTCTGGCCAACGTGAATAGCTATCAGTGACCACTAGGAAGTTGAACTTTCCCTTCTGAGCATAATCTATGTGTATCCTCTGCCAAGGACGGTTAGGCCAGCTCCAATTGTGAACAGGAGCTGTGGCAGGTTGGTGTCTGTTTAACTGGCATGTCTGGCAACTGTTTACCAGTGACTCTATGTCAGAATCAAGGTTTGGCCACCAAAAGTGACTACAGGCTAATGCCTTAATCTTTACTATTCCCTGGTGATTTTCATACAATTCATGTAAAATCTGTGGTCTTAACACCTCTGGTATGATTACCTGGTAACCCCACATCACACAGATTCAACAGTCAGTTCAGTGTTTCTGATGAAGTATGGCCTTAACTCATCTTCATTCAAATGCTTTGGCAAACCATTCAATGTGAAGCGCTTCACTCTATGTAGTACTGCATCAGTCTTTGTCTGTTTTGCAATCTCTTGTGAGGACACTGGCACTTTATCCAAGAATGAGACCCTAAACACAGAACTATAATCTGAGTCTGCCTCTTGAGTCTGTAGTGGTAACCGCAATAATGCATCCGCATTTGCATGTTGTAAGGATGGCTTGTAACTTATGTCATACTGGTATGCTGCTAAAATTAATGACCACCTCTGCAGCCTAGCTGCTGCCAATGTAGGCACTCCAGTCTTGGGCCCTAGTATCTTTAGGAGTGGTTTGTAAGCAGAGTAAACTTTTGTCCATACAGATAGTCATTAAACTTGGTCACCCCAAAGATGATACTAAGTGCCTCTCTCTCTGTCTGAGAATAGTTGACTTCTGTTTTAGTGAGTGTCCTAGACACGTAGGCTATAGGTTTCTCACTGTTTTCTGGAAACCGATGTGAAATCACGGCACCTATGCCGTAAGGCGACGCATCACATGCCAAAATTACAGGCAGTTTAGGATCATAATGTGTAAGCACTGGCGCGGCTACAAGCTGTGTTTTAGTACGCTCAAACGCCTCTTGACATTTTCTTGTCCAATCCCACTCTTTATCTTTATGTAGGAGCTCAGTCATAGGCTTAATCTCGCTGGACAGTTTGCTATAAATTTGCCATAGTAATTGAGCATGGCTAAGTACGACCTCAATTCTGTCACATTTTTCAGCACAGGAGCTTTGTCAATAGCCTCAGTTTTCTCTTTAATTGGGCGTACACCCTCGGCATCAATTACATGTCCGAGGTAGGCCACACTGTTCTGAAAGAAGCACATTTCTTTGTTAAGCCTAAACCCATGTTCTTCCAGTCTCTGCAACACTCGTTTAAGATTGCGTAGATGTGCGATGGTATCTGTTCCTGTTATCAAAATATCGTCTAAGTAGCATACCACACCATCAAGCCCTTGTAATACTTCATCCATAGTGTGCTGGAAAATAGGGGGTGCGCTAGCGACCCCATATGGCAAGCGGTTGCGTACATAGAGATCTCTGTGTGTACTAATGGTGAGAAACGGCTTACTTTTCTCATCCATGTCGAGCTGAGTGTACGCCTGCATCAAGTCAAGTTTAGTGAAATGCTTTCCACCTGCTCAAGTGGAGAATAAATCCTGCGGTTTTGGAAGTGGGTACTGATCTACATCAAGCCACTGATTTACCGTCACCTTATAATCTCTGCAAATGCGCACTGATCCATCTTTTTTCGGAATGCACACTAGCGGCGCAGCCCATTCACTATGCTGCACAGGAGAGATAATTCCCTGTTGTTCGAGTTCGATTAACTTTTTATCCACGGCTTCACGCAGTGCATAAGGCCCTGGCCTCGCTTTGCAAAGTTTTGGTATAGCATCCGGTGATACACGCAAGGATGCAGTGACGCCTTTTGCACGGCCTAGCTCTGCATCAGAAAAAAACTGTCAAAGAACTGTACTGAAACGTAACTTGAAACAAAACTTCAGCTGAACCATGATCAAGTTTTGCCAACTGTTTGCAGGGATGGACTACTTCTACATCAGTGCTATCACTCTGGGGATAATGAGTGTAGCTTTTATTGTGTCCCTCTGGCTACCCCTGCCTCGGCGCGGCATTTTCTTCCAAGGTAAAATAGCTGGGTCCCAGCGGGAGGAAGAAGCGATGAAGGAGTAGGAGTGGGGTGATGAAGAGGCCGTGAAGAATGAGAAAGAGGTTGGCACAGGGGCAAAGAGGACAGAAAGGCATGGCAGCGGTAACTGGTGCAGCAGGGATAACGTGGCCCATGCTAGCCAGCTGCTCTGGAGAAACTTCAAGGAGTCCTGCTCTTCCAAGCAAATTTTTCCTTAGCAATTAATCACTCTGCAATCCCCTGTCAGTAGACATCATATTTAATGAAAAGGGATGTGTGCAGTGAAATCCCCTTTCGTTTTCTCCATGCCCATTTTCTGCGAATGTTATTTTCCTGAACCTGGCACCATTCCTATTTTGAATTTGATATAATGAACATCAGCTGAAGTATTGGTCAAGTCATGTACTTCAGTGCAATATCTCATATGGAGACTAACATTTCATGGTTCTAAAGATAATGATGTTTTAATTTTTGTAGTCATTATAACTCTTCCTCACAAAGTGTTGTGATTAACAGTAATAATATCTTTATACTTGAAATACTAATTGTCATTACAATCTTAAATGTGAATTATTATAGGCATTTTCTCTAGTGGACCATGTGGTGGGAATTGGCCACCGCTGGATATGTGCAGGTCTTCCAACTACATCCAGCTGATGTGGGACCATATTGAGCCTTCAGCAACATCATCCATCTACAATGGAGGGGCACAGGCTGTCTGCACTCTCGTAGGTAGGACATGTCCCTCTAATTGTGTACTTAACGCTGCCGGATCTACCATATGGGCAACCTGGGCACATGCCCAGGGGCCTCTGAGAACAAAAGGTCCCTCCACGATGGAAGAAAAAAAAAGTATGCATTTATTTTTTATGTTGAGCTCCACTGAAATTGGACCCAAAACTATACCCATTCGCTTGATCTTGATAATTATCCAATCAGAATGAAATAAAAGTTGTTTCCAAGAAAATTAAGTGTCTGATTGTTTTTATTGTTGAGATGGCTGGGCAAGTGGTGACTGGTGAGCAAGCAGTAATGCTAATGGCTAATGGTCAAGGCGGATGGTTATAGAGAGCAGGGGGCTTACACTGCACAGATTCAAGATAAGTTTTTCTCAAGCCAAGTCGAGGTTAAAAACAGTGGAATTAATTTTTACCTGACCCACTATCGGTTAGGTTGTATCGGTGAGAAGTGCATGAGAAAACTCTCCACACAGCAGAAAATGGACAGTGTTAACAAAAAGCCCAGCGGGGCTGTCAAAAGAAAGAAACGAAAGGAAAAGGAAGTAAAAGAAGCGGGTACAATTAAAAAAAAGTCCCAATAATAAGTATTTTTTTTCAAAAAAGCTAAACAAAGTGAAGAAGATGGCATTCCAACAGTGAATGTTGGGCTAGCTAGCAGTAACGCTAGCCTGGAGATGGATTTTGAGGACTTGATCACAGAGTTTGCAAAGAAAAAGTCAAGAAAGAAGAACTTCTGAAGGTAAGACCCATTTGACTATGCTGTCTGTGCATTGAGCAGTATCTTTCGTGATTGTGTGTTGCTGTATATTTGGTGGACAAGTTCATTTGATATGCTGTTTGCATAACATGTATTGCATCACTGTGGTGTGATGCTGCAATATTGTGTTGGAGTCGATTTGTCAAGTTCATTATACGTTGACTTTTGCAGCTCTGTGTGAAGTTGCCTAGCTCACTTAGTGAGCCATATTTTGAAACATGCATTCAGCTGTGCTGTGTTACTTTAGGATGGCATTGTTGTAAGACTATTCCTAGTCAGTCACATTATTATGTATCAGTAATAACTGGTGTGCTGTCTGCTCGGATGGTATTCAATTCAGTGAACACAAATATTGCCATAGTCTTGAGTCATACACTGCTTTGGGATGATTTTATCCGTTGTTTCCTTGTCTTGTGATTCAAGAGAGAAATGGCAGTACTTGGTCTATTGAGCTGTAACCTGCTCAGCTGGACTCGTTATTCAGCTTTTGACCAATAGGTGTGTGATAAATGGTGCGATAGATTTCACATGCCAGCTTGACTGGAAGCTCAAAATAATTAAAGGTGGGTTTTAATGGGTGTGGTGGGTGGTGTGGGGTGGGCGTTGTTTGTGTGTGGGAAGAGGGGGAGTGGGGAATATGAGTTTCAGTGCTCTGGGGCCCCTGAGGGTACTGATCCAGCCATACTGAGAGATGAACAACAGATTATTCCGGATATGATCCGGTATCCTTACAGTTGAGATAAACCTTTTCAGTTGAGCTGCAACATTATTTGGCTCATGAACAAGATGAAATATTTGGACAAATATTAATTTCAAGACATAGTTTAAGAATCCCAAATAACATCAGCTCACATTGTTGTGATCTGATGTCGAAGGTACCAGGATCCTTAGTGGGAAGAAGATGCCAGACAGCCAGTGTAGGAAGTGCACACATAAAAAAGATTATGACACTAGTAAAAAACCACCACGTCCGATTACAGACAAACCTATAAAGGTCTACAATTACAAGAACTCAGCATTCCCAATCTTGTAAATATAGGACAGCTGATTAAATTGATTATATGTATTGACTGAGAAAGAGGAATAACAGTTTCACAGTCTTGTTGGTTTGCTTCCAAACTGGCTCAGTATGAGAGAGAAATAAGTAATTGCTTCAATTAAGGAGATAGAGTTGTCATGTAATGGTTCCTCTTTTGCTGATAGCTGGGTTCTAATAGATAGGTTTAAGTGGTTGACTGTGATGGATAGGGGCTGGTGAGACAGACATACAATTTCCCTTAATCAAATAGGCGCCATGTTCTCCCTTCTGCCAGTGTCCAGGAAAAGGGAGGTTATTGCTAGAGTTAATGAGTGAGCGCAGAAATGCAAATTGTTTTGGAGAACACAGTGCTGATGCGCTGGAACACTCGGGAAGGGTCGTCTCCATGAAACAGCAGGTTAATCACTCCATTTGTTCCTTCCCCAGGCCAGGTGCTGCAGCCTCTCTGTGGGTCATGTCAAGGTGATGTGGGACGTGTGGGGAGAGATGGCTTTAGGCTTATTCTCAGCAGTGGGAACGGGAGCCGTGTTTCTCATGGGGCTCACCAGCAGCATCTGGGCATGCTATGCTGGTTATTTTGTTTTCAAAGCCTCCCAATGCTCCTCATCACTATTACGACGCAAGTTCCTGACAACAGAAACAAAATATATCAACTGCTGGCATTGCTGGCCTGTGATTTTGCACTGGTGGCGCAGGATCTTTTTAACATTGCCTTCTGGGTGGAGGGATGGTACAGTAACATTGCCTCAAGCATGAAATAAAAATTGGATTTCTACAATTGATTTGTCTGCATGGCTGTCTTCTGATAAAAGCTGCAAACTGGTTTTAGATGGACTCTTTATGCACATGGCTTTTGTTGAGGAAAATGTGACGGTCAGTTTCAGGCATTGATCTGGAAAGTTTTATTTGGCATAACTGAATGCTGAATGAATTTATTCACAGAACAAAAAAAATGGAAAAAGGAGCGAGATAAGTCCAAACTAAATAAATAAATAAGATAAGTTGGCATGGGAATGCTATTAGTTTCATGGTCATGTATCTGCACAGTAGAAAAGTACAGAAAAGCAGCGCATGTACAGTCATAGTTAATTAGCTTCCAGGTGTAGCAGCGGTAAGATGGTTGCTCACAGACAACAAGAAGTAGCATTGGGCACAGTCAATTCACACAGTGGCAGGCTGTCTCTCATTCCCCATAACAAGAGCTGTTCAACTTTTTGCGTTTTAAATGTACATATTACAAAATACAGCTATGAATAGAATATGAAAAAATAATGTTTGCCCTTACAGTGGTTACACGTGTATTTGAAATCAGTAAAGTAAAGTGTCACGTATCAGGAAAGAACCCAAAAGCAGACGGGACAACCAGGTAAGGGAAGAATCAAGTCTTTATTGAAGTAACCGATCTCAGGGGTAGAGCAGGAGTCGGCTCAGTGGCAGGTAGGCAGAAGTCCATGAAAGGCGACGTTCCAGCGAAGACTGGACCACAGTGGAGACTTTTTAAGGGTGATGATCGCGTTGATGTCAAGGGAGAGCGGCTGACCGCTTTGATGGCCAGCTTGTGTCAGGGGCGAACGCTTTGATGTCAAGGGCGAGAGGCTGATTGCTTTGAAGTCAAGGGAGAGAGGCTGTGACGGGGGGGTCAGCAGGTGTCAGGGGTGAACGCTTTGATGTCAAGGGCGAGAGGCTGTGACAGCGAACGCTTTGATGTCAAGGCAAGTCAAGGGAGAGAGGCTGTGACGGGGGGGTCAGCAGGTGTCAGGGGCGAACGCTTTGATGTCAAGGGCGAGAGGCTGTGACAGTACCCCCCCCCCCCTCTGAGGGGCGCCACCGGGCGACCTACCAGACCCGTCAGGGTGCGTCCTGTGGAAGTCCCGGATGAGGTTCGCGTCCAGGACAAGGCGACGAGGGACCCAACACCTCTCCTCCGGGCCATATCCCTCCCAGTCCACGAGATACCGCAGGCCGCGACCGTGGCGACGAGAGTCCAGGAGACGACGAACGGTGTAAGCCGGATGATCGTTGATCATACGAGGAGGTGGGGGCGGGGGGACCGGAGGAACTAGAGGGCTGGTAGAGACAGGTTTGAGGCAGGACACATGGAAGGAAGGGTGAACCCGGAGAGTGCGGGGCAGCTTCAGACGGACCACAGAGGGGTTAATGACTTTGACAATGGGAAAGGGACCAATATACCTGGGGAATAGTTTCTTAGCGTCCAATTTCAAGGGTAGATCCTTGGTAGAGAGCCATACCTGGTCACCAGGGGGGGAAGTCGTGAGCAGGGGTGCGATGACAATCCGCCAAGCGCTGGTAACGGCCGGAGGTACTGAGCAGTGCAGCACGGGCTCACCGCCAGGTCCGACGGCACCAACGGACATGGGCCTGGACAGACGGAACCGGAATGTCTACCTCTTGAGAAGGAAAAAGGGGAGGCTGATAGCCGTAAAGGCATTGAAAAGGGGACAACCCCGTAGCAGACAATGGCAGGGTGTTATGGGCATATTCTACCCAGTGAAGTTGTGAGGACCAAGAGGATGGGTTGGCAGACACCAGACAGCGGAGAACCATCTCCAATGCCTGGTTGGCCCTCTCGGCCTGGCCGTTGGTCTGAGGATGGAACCCCGATGACAGGCTGACGGTGACACCGATGGCAGAGCAGAAAGCCTTCCAGACAGCAGAAGTGAACTGGGGGCCATGGTCAGACACGATATCACGGGGAAGACCGTGGACCCAGAAAACCTCCCTGACCAGCAGATCCGCAGTCTCTTGGGCCGAAGGCAGTTTAGCCAAGGGCAAAAAGTGAACAAATTTACTGAAGCGATCAACAACAGTCCGTACAACGGTGTTACCATCGGAGGCGGGCAGACCAGAGACGAAATCCAAGGACAGATGCGACCTGGGACGGTGTGGAACAGGCAGGAGGCGCAGCAGAAAGGACAGCCAGAAACAAAAGACCTAGTATCCTCCGTCATGGAAGGCCACCAGAACCGCCTGCGGAGGAAGGCTAGGGTACGGGTTACTCCAGGATGGCAGGTAAGTTTGGAAGAGTGAGCCCACTGCAACACGCTAGATCTAACAGCGTCTGGAACAAACAAGCGCCCGGGGGGACCGTTACCTGGGTCAGGCTGAGTCTGTTGTGCTGTCATGACCTCCCTTTCAATGTTCCAGGTGACAGCCGCAGCCGCAGCCGCAACCACACAGCTAGAGGGAACGATGGTGTCAGGTTGGAGCTTGGGCTCAGACTCCTTCCCATGCACACTAGACAGAGCATCGGTCTTGGCACTCCTGGAGTCAGGGCTTGACACCCGACAGGGGACAGACTGAGGCAGAGCAGACTGGAGGCATATGGCATGACAGACGGGACTCCAACTTAAAATTCTGGCCAATGACCAATCAATATGGGGACTATGCTTAACCAGCCAAGGATGACCAAGTGTAATGGGAGCAAATGGAGAATTGATAACAAAAAAACTTAACTCCTCTTGATGGTTTCCCGACAACAGGAGGCGCACAGGCTCGGTCTTAGAGGTTATCCGGGCCAGGAGACGTCCATCCAGGGCATTAGCTTCAAGAGGCTGGTCCAGACTCACAGTGGCAAGACCTAACTGCTTCACAGCACTTGCATCCAAAAAGCTTTCATCAGCTCCAGAGTCAATTAAAGCCAAAAGTTTAGTGGACTGACCTTTAAAACTGATGGTAGCTTGCAACTGGGTACGTGGACGAGGAGACAGAGGGCAGACAGTTGGGCTCACGAGGATCCTCCTCCTCCCTCGTGAGCCTGCTAGTTTGACGGACGACGAGGGCAGGAGGCGAGAAAGTGACCAGGCTGACCACAATACAAGCAGCTGTTCTCGGTGATGCGGCGTTGACGCTCCTCCAGGTTGAGCCGGAAGCGGCCGAGTTGCATCGGCTCCGAAGCTGGGGAAGAGTCACGCCTCGGGCTTTCTCAGAGGACGTCAGCCTCAGGCGAGCGAGCTCGGCCCCCAGAGTTTGGAGGTGTGGCCCGTGGTAAGTGGTTGTGACCAGGAAAGCGGCGCGTCCTCTCTCGCCTCCGCTCCCGGAGATGGTTGTCCACACAAATGGCCAGGGTAACCAATTCCTCCAACCCTCCAGGCTCGGGGTAGGAAACCAATTCGTCCTTTATGGATTCGCTGAGACCGTTGGAAAAGCCGGCCTGGAGGGACTCGTTGTTCCATCCGCTCTCCGCTGATAGCGTACGGAACTCAACTGAGCAGTCAGCGACACTGTGGGAACCCTGGCGGAGAGAGATCAGTCTTTTTGACGCATCCTTTCCCCGCACGGGATGATCAAAAACCTGGCGAAAAGTAGTGGTGAACTCAGCGTAGGATGAGGAAGTGGAGGCCCGCATCTCCCACACCGCTGTAGCCCAATCCAGGGTGCTTCCCCGGAGAAGACCCATGATGTAAGCGACTTTGGCTCCATTCGTGGAGTATGACTGGGGCTGCTGGTTAAACACAATCTCACACTGCATCAAAAAAGGGCGACAAAGTCCAAAATCTCCATCATACTTATCGGGCGGGGCAACCCATGGTTCCTTAGCCGAAGTTGATGGCGCTGGGGGTGGCGGAGCTGGAGGGGCGGGTCCCGGGCTAGCAGAGGCGCCAAGTTGGGTCTGGATTCCGGAGATCTTTGAGCCGAGCTCACGGAGGGCGTCAGCCATCTCCTGTAGCACCTGGCTGTGCTGGCCGAGGACTGATTCCTGGTTGGCTACAGCCTGGCAGACCGTGGCCAGGTCTGTGGTGGAATGGTCTGCTGGGTCCATAGTGGCTGGAACGTACTGTCACGTATCAGGAAAGAACCCAAAAGCAGACGGGACAACCAGGTGAGGGAAGAATCAAGTCTTTATTGAAGTAACCGATCTCAGGGGTAGAGCAGGAGTTGGCTCAGTGGCAGGTAGGCAGGTAGGCAGAAGTCCATGAAAGGCGACGTTCCAGCGAAGACTGGACCACAGTGGAGGCTTTTTAAGGGTGATGATCGCATTGATGTCAAGGGAGAGCGGCTGACCACTTTGATGGCCAGCTTGTGTCAGGGGCGAACGCTTTGATGTCAAGGGCGAGAGGCTGATTGCTTTGAAGTCAAGGGAGAGAGGCTGTGACGGGGGGTCAGCAGGTGTCAGGGGTGAACGCTTTGATGTCAAGGGCGAGAGGCTGTGACAGCGAACGCTTTGATGTCAAGGCAAGTCAAGGGAGAGAGGCTGTGACAGGGGGCGTCAGCAGGTGTCAGGGGCGAACGCTTTGATGTCAAGGGCAAGAGGCTGTGACATAAAGGCAAAAACGAAAAGAATAAGTAAAATTATGCTAGGATACTCATTCAATGCAGTCCTTCCATAAAAGTACACAAGAATATAACAAATAACAATTTAACATTATAACGCACCTACAAGAAGTAGCATGGGGCACAGACAATTTACACACAGTTCATTCATTCACAGGCTGTCTCTTTCCCCTGCAGCGAGTCAGGAAATATGCAAATAGTGTAAAATCTCCGACAGATTTAACAGGATTTAATTGCCGTTTTTACCGACCAAAACCAATGGCAAAGGTCAGAAACATGTTAGCACTGATCTGTTGTTACATTTCCATACAGTTTAAGCCAGGAAAAAAATCACCTTTAAACGCGCTAGCTTAAAGACCCCATGAAACGAAAAATGTGTTTTTCATTGTGTTATACCTTTCTTGGCACCTAATACGCATCTTTATATAAATCATGCCAAATATTTGACAAAAAAACAAAAACAAAATCGGCCTGAAATTCTATCGAGAAAAACCCATTCTTTCTTTTCCTTGAAAACGCTTGCTTGCCTGTGAGAGGCTCACATACTGCACTCGGGGGCGTACCCCCAAAAAGCTCGTCCAATGAAATATCTCGTCTCATCTCATCTTCAGCCGCTTTTCCGGGGTCGGGACGCGGTGGCAGCAAGCTCAGTAGGGCACTCCAGACGTCCCTCTCCCAGCAACCTCCTCCTGGGGGATCCCAAGGCGTTCCCAGGCCAGATTGGACATGTAGTCCCTCCAGCGAGTTCTGGGTCAACACGTCTTTCAAGAGCTGCTCAACTTTTGCCGCGAATTCGCAGTACGTCACTCCTGCATCTGTTGTGTGTCACTAATTGAAGTCCCCCTTGCTGCAACAGGTAACCCGGAACTACATATTCGTTCGTTAAGTAATGAGCTGTGCCCACCGGGCCAGTAGGTGGCAATATTGGTGTATCTAGTTTATTGTAGAGGGTTAAGGTTAATGCGCAGAACGTTCTAGGGTCAGAATGTGACAGCCATGGAGCAAGGCAAGACGTGATTAAATACACTGAGACAATATTTACTTTTGAGCTTGATTTATTACATAACATCACATGGTACCAGAAGTGAACCAGACAGAAAATGGATGCGATAAAACCACCGGGGACTTTAAAGTTAACTGGAAATGTAGACGCGAACTGGAGAAATTTCAAGCAAGCTGTATGTCAAGGCTATAGGGGTGACAGGGGCGTCAAATGAGCGAAAGACCGCCATGCTACTCACCATCTCTGGAGCTGATAAGCTTGAGGTGTACCTCACATTCACGATTGCAAACGAGGGAGACAAAAACAAGCTGGACGAAGTCATCAAGAAATTCGACGAACACTGCCTGTCAAAAAAAAGAATGAGACTTATGAGAGGTATGTGTTTAGATCGCGGATGCAAGGTGAAGGAGAGACTTTTGATAGTTTTCTCACAGACCTTAAACTAAAGGCAAGTACCTGTAACTTTAATGCATTGAAAGAGTCAATGATTCGTGATCAAATTGTGCTCGGCACATGTGAAAAGAAAGTCAGAGAAAGATTGTTAAGATGAGCGGAACTCAGTTTGGCTAATGCTGTGAAAATATGCTAGGCCGGCGAGTTAGCTAAACCGCATGTGGAAACGTTTGAAGGTGCCGCTAAGGGACTAGCTTTAGCTCTGCCAAGTGCGAATGTAGACGCCGTTTCATTCAAGGAAAATGGGCGCGGAAAATACCGAGGCGCTCGAAGCAAGCAAAGTGACACATTTAGCGGCAAACGTTTTGGAGATAATCACAAACCCAGGCAAAGCCCAGCATTTGGTAAAACGTGCTTCAGGTGTAAGGGACTAAACCACTATGCAAAAATGTGTTTTTCAAGCGAAAGGAAAGAACGCAAGGTGCATGTAGAGGATGAAACTGATGACAGTGATTCACTTTTAGTGAACATGGTTTCCCGTGACTGAAAAAAAGTGTGCGGCCAACTGAGAATGTAGACACTGGACATCAAGTCAGTGTAGTGGGAACAGACAAATGAACGACACCTCTGTTAGTTCTCTGTTAGTTAATGAGACAAGGATGTTCTTTAAATTAGACACAGGGGCAAAAGCCAACCTGATTAGTATAAAAGACATTAAAGCACTTAAAGAGAAGCCAAAAATACATAAATAGACAGTCTCACTGAAGGCATATAACGGACAGCGAACAGAAACCAAAGAGGTGTGCAGGCTGAAAGTGAATGTGAAAGGGAAGCAACAAAACCTGATGTTTGTGGTTGTTTCTAATGATCATGAGTCACTGCAAGGAGTCAAAGAATGTGAGGACCTTGAGCTGGTCAGGAGGGTCTACCAAATCAACATTGAAAAGGTGGTTCTTAAGACTCACAGCGACACAGTAACTGACATTGTGCAAAAGTTTCCTGATATCTTCACAGGCCAAGGGACGTTGCCATTCACCTACAGAATAGAGCTGAAAAGTGATGCCAAGCCAGTCGTGCACACCCCACGGAGAGTGCCAGCATGACTTCGAGCCAGCTTAAAGAAAGAACTCAACCGGATGGTGAAATTGGGAGTCATACAACATATCGAACAACTGACAGACTGGGTGAACTCCATAACGTGTAAAGAAACCCAATGGTGATTTAAGGGCGTGCCTAGACCCCAAAGACATTAATGAGAACATTAAAAAGAGAGCACTACCAGACACCGAAATGGGAAGAAATCACTAGTGAAATGTCAGGGGCCAAATTCTTCAGTAAACTAGATGCATCTCATGGTTTCTGGGAACTGAAATTGGATAATAAGAGCAAGTTGTAACGCCGTGCATTTGGACCCAATCGCAGAGAAGAGGCAGAGGCAGTTGGTAAGTACTAAGTTGCTTTACTGAACTTCAGCAAACACAAAATAACCAAAAACCACTCCCCATCAGGCAGGCAAAAATGCAAACACAAACTAACATAAAATACTAAACACAGGAAACACTCTCTCCCACAGAGGAGGCAGACAAGGGTTCAGGAGGCAGACGAGGGTTCAGGAGACACAGGCATCCGCAGACTGATAATAAGCTTTTCCAAGACTCAACGACGTATGTCTGCAAAGCACCCGGTCAAATAGTCCCCAGGTGCAGCTAATCACAGGACAAGTGCCACTCATACTGGCTGACTGCAGGCAGATACGGAGATGCATCACCTGTTGGCTGCTGATCCTCTGGCCAGTGATTGTGTCAGTACCCCCCTCCCAGGGACGGCACCTGACGTACCCCTGGCCCGGCCCACGGCGCTGGAAATCGCGGATGAGGGTCCGGTCCAAGATGGCCCGCGCCGGAACCCTGTACCGTTCCTCCGGCCCATAGCCCTCCCAGTCCACCAAATACTGGATGCTACGATACACCCGGCAAGAGTCCAGAATCCTCCAAACTGTGTGGGCAGGCAGCCCGTCGATCAGACGAGGAGGAGGCGGGGGTGGAACTGGAGGGCTGGTGGAGACAGACTTCAGGAGAGACACATGGAACACTGGATGGACTTGCATGGAAGCAGGCAATTGCAACCAGTAGGAGACTGGACCAATCTGTGCCACCACGGCGAATGGACCCATAAAGCGCGGAGCCAGCTTCCGATTCTCCACCCACAGGGGGAGGTCCCTAGACGACAACCACACCTTATCCCTCAACTGGAAGGAAACCGCTGGCCGCCGCTGTCGGTTGGCCTGCTGAGCGTACCTTGACCTGGCATGTGTCAGCGTAGCTCGGGCCCTCCTCCAGGTCTGCACACACTGCCTTACAAAGTCGGCTGCCGCCAGAACCCCCACTTCAGCCTCCTGGTCCGGGAACAGTGGCGGCTGGTACCCCATCTGGCACTCGAACGGCGACATGCCGGTTGAGGAGGACTGCAAGGTGTTGTGTGCATACTCCGCCCACGGCAGTTGCAAGCTCCAGGAGGACGGGTTGGAAGCAGTCAGACAGGGCAGCATGGTCTCCAGATCCTGGTTCACCCTCTCCGTCTGCCCATTGGACTGAGGGTCGAAGCCTGAAGAGAGTGTAGCACTGTAGATGTTGACAGTTGACTAGGACCAGTTCTAGGTTCATAGGATCAGTTTATAACTAGCATCAAATGATTGCAGACCACAGACCAGGGAATAAAGTTAGAACTACCAGCTTGTTTTTATATAAAGAATTGTATAAACATAGACAGAGAAACATACATAATTACACAATAACACAGTGAGAATGGATAAATTCCTTGAAACCTCTTGTTTTATGATTTAACTCTTATTAAACCACTATTTTGAGTTTCAGATATTTTAGTTGTAATTTAGGATCATTTTAATTCTAATTTGAAGTTATCTGTTATTTGAGTTGACAAATTATGTTAATTTGTTTTATGTTCTATTTTGTTCTATTAGGCCTTTAAGTTTCAGTTCTAATTTCCATTAACCTAAGTTACTTAACCAGTAAATCAGAATGCCAAAAGTAACACACAATTGCATTACCCCATGAACAGTATGAATGAGTAATAAACTCAGCCGATACAGCAATTAACAATACAATATCAGATCAACAATCAAAATCAATAATCAATGTAGGCTATAAATCAGTCCTTTTTGGAAAGTCCGTTGTTGGTCCACTGAGTTCAACTGCGTTTTGCAGTAACAAACTGGAAATTTCAGTCCTACCACAATCCAGGTGCTCGAATCTGTAGGCTACTGTCCTGAGAATGAGCTATCTGAAGCCGCAGACACACCACATGGATCCAGCAGGTCTCCTATAGGTGGCTCGCCATCTTGTTTCCAGCTTGGGGTATGAAACACCAAGTGCGATCTTCCTAATACAAAAAAAAACCTGGCCAAGTCCTTGATGATACTCGGACACAATACAAAACCCAGGGTCCGGAGGATGATTAAACCAACAAAATACTCAATTTGGATAATGAAAGAAACAATTGTAGCTCACTGCTATTTCAAAGTAGAATCTTTTATCTCTCGTTCTAGTGGCTTCTCTCAAGCATTTGCCTGGCGTTCTGAAACCTAGCTAGCTCTGGAACTTCCTCCCTCTCGAGCAAGGCAGCTGATTGGCTAATCAGCACTGCACGTGCTGTGTTTTAAGAAATAGCAATCTGAACCAACAATATGAATATTAATTTATTGGTACCATCAATTACTTATCTACTGTTTACTATTTATTTGTAAAATGAATAATTATGATTATTTATTTATTTATTTATTATGATTCAACTGTAATTATATGTAGGTTATTTTAACCTGGGTTATCTTGACCTGGGTTACAAGAGGCTGGCAGTGCCCCGAGGAGGGAGCAGAAGACCTTCCAAAAACGGGAGACGAACTGAGGACCCCGATCCGACACCACATTATGAGGAAGGCCATGCACGCGGAACACATGCTCCATCATCAAGGCTGCGGTCTCCCGAGCAGACGGGAGCTTGGCCAGAGCAACAAACCGCGCTGCCTTGGAAAACCGATCCACGATGACCAGGATGACTGACTTCCCCTCGGATTGAGGGAGGCCGGTGACGAAGTCCACCGACAGGTGGGACCAGGGCCAACGTGGGGTAGGCAACGGGCAGAGCAGACCGGGCGGACGCTGGCGTTGGGACTTCTGCTAGGCACAGGTGACGCAGGCTGCCACAAAGGAGGAAACATCCGTCTGCATGGTTGGCCAAAAAAACCTGCAGCCGAAAACTCCAGAGTCCTCCTCTCCCCTGGATGGCCCACCAAACGAGATGAATGCCCCCATTCCAAGACCTGTGGCCGCACTGCAGGGGGCACATACAGACGGTCCTGCGAGCTGCCCCCAGGCCCTGGATCAGTGCGTTTTGCAGCCACCACCTCGGTCACTATCCCCCACAGGACCGGTGCGGGGATGGGCCCAGGATGGGCTCGGGCTCTGCACTCCTCCCTGTAGCATCAAACTGGCGAGACAGTGCATCGGCTTTGGTGTTTTCACTGCCCGGGCAGTAAGACAATACAAAATCAACACGGTTGAAGAAAAGAGCCCACCTGGCTTGCAGGGAGTTCAGCCGTTTGGCACTGTGGATGTAGGAAAGGTTTTTGCGGTCGGTCCAAACCACAAACTGATGCCTCGAGCCCTCCAACCAGTGCCGCCATTGTTTCAGAGCCTCCACTACTGCCAGCAGCTCCCAGTCCCCAACGTCATAATTTCTCTCTGCGGGGTTGAGACTCCGGGAAAAAAAAAGGCACATGGATGGAGCTTACCATCCGCGGACGCCCGTTGGGACAGGACGGCCCCGATGCCCACCTCCGACGCATCCACCTCCATGACGAAGGGCAGTGTCAGGTTAGCATGGACGGTGATGGGGCTAGATCTGAAGCACTGTTTAAGCTGGGCGAAGGCCCGGTCCGCCTGGGGGGGTCCAGCGGACGGGGAGGAGCCCTTCTTGCTGGTGTCGTTTATCGGGGCCGCGATGGTGCTGAATCCCCAGATAAACCTGCGATAGAAGTTGACAAAGCCCATGAATTGCTTTACCTGCCTTACTGACTTAGGCTGGGGCCACTCCGCCACAGCTCGCACCTTCTCTGGATCCATTGACATGCCGGAGGGGGAAAAGATGGAGCCCAGGAAGGAGACTGTGGTGGCGTGAACTCACACTTCTCCGGTTTGACAAAAAGGCGGCGCTGCAGCACCCTCTTCAGGACTCTGCGGACATGCTCCTGATGGGTCCGGGAAAACACAAGAATATCGTCAAGATATACATACACGAACCTGCCCCGCATGTCCTGCAGGACATCATTGATGAGCGCGGGGAAGACGGCTGGGGCATTCACCAAGCCATGGGCCACTACGAGTATCTGGTGATACTCGTAGTGGCCCATGGGAGTGATTAATGCCGTCTTCCACTCGTCCCCCTCTCAGATCTGGATAAGGTTGTAGGCACTGCGCAGGTCAATTTTGGTGAAGATGGTGGCCCCTCGAAGGTGTTCAAAAGTGGTGGCCAGCAAAGGGAGAGGGTACAGACGCTTGATGGTAATGGCATTCAGGGGCCGGTAATCTATGCAGGGGGGAAGTGTGCCATCCTTCTTCCCCACGAAGAAGAATCCAGCAGCTGCTGGGGAAGTCGATGACCGGATAAATCCCATCTCCAAGGCCTCCTTAATATACTGCACCATGGCAGCAGTCTCTGGAGCCAAGAGGGAGTACAGGTGTCCCCGGGGAGGGCTGGTGCCGACACAGACTTCAATAGCACAGTCATAGGAGCGGTGCGGAGGAAGGACGGTTGCACACTTTTTGCTGAACACCTCCAGGAGGTCAGCATACTCAGGGGGAACATTGGCTAGGTCAGCGGGCTTGGTCTCCACTGCGCGCTGGGGGTTGTTTCCCGAGGATCCTTGAGGCAGGAAAACTGGCAGAGAGGGACCCACCCCTCCAGCCGACCTGCGGTCCAATCCAGCTGTGGATTGTGTAAGGTCAGCCAAGGATAACCCAGCACCAGAGGATAGGCATGCAAGTCGACGAGGTGCAGGGAGATCTCCTCCTGGTGACTCCCCTCCAGGACCAATGTGACAGGGATGGTGCAAAGCCAGACCTTTCCAGACACCAGAGGGCAGCCATCGAGGGCTGTCACGTTAATGGCCTCCTCCAAGTGTCGGATAGGGACGCCCCACTCCTGGGCCTGGGCAATGTCTAGCAGGTTCCCGGCGGCACCAGAGTCGACAAAGGCGCTGAGATGATGTGCCTGAGAGCCCCAGGAAACAGTGGCGGACAACAACATACAGGGCTGGGGAGAAGGCGGTAGGGAGAATCGACCTGTCATAATCTCCCCAGCTCCTAATGGGTCTCGTCTTTTTGCTGGAACCTTTGGGCAGTGGGCGACGAAGTGGCCAGCCTCTATGCAGTACAAACAGCAGTGTTCCCTCTACCAGCGGATGCGCTCCACCCTTGACAGACTGGCCCTGCCGATCTGCATGGGCTCCTCTCCTCCTAGCGGAGGGAAGGCGGCTGCAGGCGCCAGAAAGCGGCCAGTTGGCTCAGTGGCACAGGCACCGAGCTGGGATCCATGGGCGCCCTGAACCCTCTTTTCCCTCCGCCGCTCCCGGATGCGACTGTCCACTCAGATGGCGAGTTTAATGAGCTCCTCCAGGTCATCCTGCTGCTCCCTGGCAGCCAGCTCATCTTTAATGTCCTCCGACAGTCCATGCTGATAAACAGTGAGGAGGGAGGCAGTGTTCCTTCCGTTCTCTACTGCCAGCATGTGCCAGAATGTGCCAGCGTGCGGAACTTGACGGTGTAGTCCGCTACTGCCTCCCCTCCCTGTCGCAGCGTGTATAGTTGCTTGGCTGCCTCCTGTCCCGTCACAGGGTTGTCAAAAACTCAGCGCAGTTCCTCCACGAAGGCTCGGTAGGGCTGGCAGGCGGGCGCACGCTGCTCCAACAAAGCAGTGGGAGCAGCGTGTCAGAGGAAGGCCAGACAGGAGCTGTATAATAAATGAGACCTTGGCCATCTCATTTGCAAACTTGGAGGGCTGAGCCCCAATGGCTAGCTCGCATTGGACCAGGAACTGGCGGCAGGTCTCGGGGTTCCCAGAATACTTCTCTAGGGGAGGGGGAGATTCGGTTCTGGGAGTTGGGATAGAGTGGAAGGCTGGTCAGTAGAGGCGGTCGGGTTGGGTGTTGCCGACGCTGGTGGTGCTGTCTGGGCAGGCTATCGCTGCGGGAGAGCGGTGGTGAGGCTAGTGATGGCGGCTATCATCTGCTGCTGTTGAGCTTTGACCTGCTGCAGCTGGGAGTGATCCGCTGTCTGCTGCTGAAGCATGGGGCGGATCTCTCCTAAAAAACTAGAGATGGAGCGGATGCTCGCCTTCAGTGACTGCAACTCGGTGTGCTTCTCACCCAGAACTGCACCTTGGGAGGTAACGGTGACGCGCAACTGCTCTAACTCTGCTGGGTCCATGTCTGATCGAGTCTTGCTGTAATGCCGTGCGTTTGGACCCAATCGCAGAGAAGAGGCAGAGACAGTTGCTAAATGTCCACTTGCTGAAGAAAGTGCCCTATACACAATCTCGTACTACTACCACTACTTTCGGCTGCTCCCATTAGGAGTCGCCACAGCGGATCATCCATTTCCATTTCCTTTTTTTTTTTTATTGGAAACGAGTGTTATATACATGATAGACACAAAGAACAGATCAGTGTTTCACAACATTTCCCCCCTTTTTTTGGTGTGTTAGAACAGAGAACTACAATAACACCTTGTTCCAACCCCCCACCCATCCCAAATTCTTAAAGAAAACAGGCAAGAAAAAAAATGCACATACAGAACTGAGTAAGTAGATAAGACACACACACACACACACACACACACACACACACACACATACAGGGAGTTGATAAAATGAAATAAAATAAAGTAGGGAGGTCAGTGCAATAAAAGGATGCTCGGGATGCCCACCCCAAGGAATGGATTCATTGATAATCAGTTGGGGTCCAGAGAGGTAAGAGAATTTACATATGAGATAATTGGCTGCCATTTTTTGTAGAACTTAGCGGTTGAGCCTCTTAAAGAATACTTCAACTTCTCTAATGGGAGAAATGACATTAAATCCTTTAACCAGGAGGTAGCGGAAGGTGGGTTTGGGCTTTTCCACTGTAACAGAATGTGTATACGGGCAATGAGTGAGGCAAAGGCAACAACATCAGAATTTTCCTTGGTAAGATTGGTTGGCATAGGGGGTACCCCAAAGATGGCTATCAAGGGGCAGGGATCCAGTGTAATTTTGAGGGCTTCTCCTACCATCTTAAAGAAAAGAGACCAGAACTCAACTAATTTTGGACAAGAGAAAAACATATGACTATGATCCGCCGGTGATGAGCCACATCTATCGCAGGTATCACTCATGCCTGGAAACAGCCTACAAAGCTTAGCTTTTGTAAAATGAACCCTATGCAAGACCTTAAACTGAATTAAACTTAAACGGGAACATGAGGATGTAGAGTTGACCCTGGCTAGTGCCCTGTCCCACTATTCATCTGTCACATCACATTCTAGCTCCTGTTCCCAACTACCCCTAACCCCTGCTAGAGAAGTCAAATCCGAGGATGATATAAGGTCATACAAAATTGAGATCCTGCCACGTGCCCTCGGGAGAGAAAGTACCTTAGAGACAAGAGAGCCTACTGGAAGCTGAGGGAAAGGTGTGAAATGTGTGCGAACGTAATTACGAGCTTGAAGATACTAGAACAAATGAGATTGAAGTAAATTGTACTTTAAACAGAGATCATTAAAAGTGTTTAATGAGCCCTTTAAATATAAATCTGAGAAATGGGCCAGGCCTCTCTCTCTCCACAGATTGAAAGCTGTATCTAAATTAGAGGGAGGAAACAAGTGGTTATTACAAATGGGCTGCATGGAGTAGGGGCTGAAAGTTTGAAATGTTGCCTAAATTGTTTCCAAATTTTCAAAGTAGAGAGTACAATTGGATTTTTAATGTATTTGGGACAGCAAGAAGCCAGAGGGGCACAGACCAAAGCCCTAAGAGATGAAAGGACGGGAGGAGTTATCCTCCATTATGCACCAATCAAGGTTGGGAGAGTTACATCAAGCATGAATTTTTTGAAGGTTGGCCGCCCAATAATAAAATAGGTTAGGCAACGCAAGGCCCCCATCCCGTTTACCCCTCTGCAACACGGATCTACGAGCCCTCGGACTCCTGCCAGCTCAAATAAACTTTGAAATTGTTTTGTCTAACATTCGAATAAATGATTTTGGCAAAAATATTGGAAGGGACTGGAAAAGAAACAAGAGTCTGGGCAGAATGTTCATTTTAATGGAGTTGATTCTGCCCATCAGAGAGAGAGGGAGTGAATCCCAGCGCTTCAAATCAGATTTAATTTCCAAAACCAACTTCATGAAGTTATGTTTATGGAGAGAGGGGAGGGAGGGAGCAATGTTGACACCCAGATAACGGAAAGTGGTGTGGGCCAGTTGGAATGGTAGGGTATACCTGGTGAGATTTGCTTCGCCTCCTCATTAATAGGGAAACACTCGCTTGCTAAAGTTTAACTGGTAGTCTGAAAACGACCCAAAGGTCGTCAAGATTTGTAAAATATCCTCTATACAGTTAGCTGGTTCTGTGACATAGAGCAAAAGGTCATCAGCATAGAGAGAAATGTGATGTTCCTGTCCAGCCCTGCAAATACCAGTGAGGAGTGGGGAGGATTTGAGAGCAATGGAGAAAGGTTCTATAGCTACTGCAAAGAGCAGGGGAGAGATTGGGCAAACTTAACGGGTACCTCTTGTTAGTGGGAAGTAGTCAGACCTTTGTGAGTTAGTCGTCACGTAAGCAGGAGGAGCAGAGTATGAAAGTCGTATCCAAGAAATAAATTTAGACCCAAAACCAAATTTCTTCAGAACAGAAAACAAGTAAGCCCACTCAACCCGATCAAAGGCCTTCTCTGCATCCAATGATATAACCATTTCAGCAGATTGAGAAGCACCAGGAGAAAGCACAATATTTAGAAGTCTTCTAATGTTAGAAGAAATATGCTGACCTCTAACGAACCGAGTTTGATCTTCAGAAACTATGTCTACCAAGCAAGGATCCAACCGGCATGCCAAGACCTTGGCTAGAAGCTTTACATCCGGATTTAACAAACTTATTGGTCTCCAGCTGCCACATTCTTCAAGTTTCTTGTCTTTCTTAAGAATAAGTGAAATTGAAGCTTGGTTTAAGGTAGGGAGGAGGGATCCTCTTTCCATCGACTCGTTGAACATTTCTAATAATAAAAGGGCAATAAGGTGGGAAAACTTTTTGTAAAAGTCAACTGGAAATCCGTCTGGACCTGGTGCTTTGTTATTTTGCATTAATCCAAGACAAGTGACTAATTCCTCTAGCTGTATAGGATTGTCTAGATCCCTCTTATTATCGGCATCTATAGTAGGGTAGTCTAAACTATCTAAAAAATCATCCATTATAGTCTCGTTTAAAGGGGGTTCCGATTTATAGAGATTGGAGTAAAACGAAGTGAAGACAGAGTTTATTTCAGTTGGATCGGCAGTTAGGGAGTGGGAGGAGTCATAGACTTGAGATATGAAGCAGGAGGCTGACTGGCGTTTAAGTTGGAGAGCTAAAAGGCAGCTAGCCTTGTCACCATATTCGTAATATGTCCCTTTAGTACATCTCAAGAGGTATTCTGCTTTGCTTGTGGAGAGCAAATCAAATTCAGACTGTCGTTTAACCCTTTTGATATACAGGTCTGGACTGGGAGTGTTGGAATACTCTCTATCTATGCTGAGAAGTGCATCAATTAGCTCCTGATGTTTTTGTTTATTTTTCCTGGCTAGATATATGCTGTACGAAATAATTTCTCCCCTTGTTACTGCTTTTAAAGTTTCCCATAATAAAGAGGGTGAAGTTGACTCAGTCTTGTTAATCTCAAGGAAGGCACTGATTCTTTTTGAGATAAAGTCACAGAGCTTCTCACTAGCTGGTAGACCTGTATCGAATCTCCATTGGCTCTTAGTGTTGGGCGCGAGTGCTAAATCCAAAATAAGCGGAGCATGATCGAAAATAATAATAGCAGAATACTCAGTAGATTTCACAGCAGAGAGAAGAGCCCTGTCCATACAAAAATAGTCAATACGAGAATAAGCTTGGTGTACCTTCGAGAAATAGGAGAATCCTTTGTGACTGGGTGAAAAAAATGCCAGGGATCTATGCAGCCCAACTGACTCATGAGGGATGACAGTGTCTTTGACATGGCGGAGGGTGCGAGTGTTCTAGGGTGTGAGCAGTCAAGTTTAGGGTCTATCACTAAATTCATGTCCCCCCCTAAAATAAGATGGTGGGTATCCAAATTTGGAATATTGGAAAAAAGGGAGGTCATAAAATGTGGGTTGTCCCAGTTAGGGGCATAAACGCTTGCTAACACCACTGAAGTCTGATATAATGTACCACTTACTATGATATAACGCCCTCCGGTGTCAGAAATAATCTGTGTGGGGGAGAACTGGACACGTTTGTTAATCAAAATAACCGCACCCCTGGATTTACTGTTAAGAGCTGAATAGAATATTTGCCCAATCCAGGGTTTACGCATTCTGTTATGATCACTTACACGCAGATGAGTCTCTTGAAGGAAAGTGATGTCAGTGTTAAGCCCCTTAAGGTGTGAAAACACTCTGGATCGCTTTACTGGCCCCCCCAATCCACGGACATTCCAACTCACCAGCTTAATAGAAGACCCATCTGTTCCTCTCTGAGGTGTATTTGGATTAGCCATTGATCACATCTAAAGCATTTAAGATAGAAGCAGAAATGAGGTGACCATCCCGGAAGCATCCCAGGGATATTAACATAGGATAAAAAACATGAAAAACTTCCCAGTGCATTGTAGTAATCAATATTTCCACCCAAAAACAAAAACATAAATTTACACACTGTATTAATTTGAAATCAATCAACAAATCATTTCCTAAGCTCGCCATAACAGAACAAGATGAGTTGCAGGATAGGATAGTACACAACCGATTTGCTATGCAGCGGATTTCGCCTCTTGACAGTCCAGAATATATGCCATATGAACACTTTTAACGGTTAAATAGAGACATTGTAACAGGAACTGAAGAGCAGACAGATATAGCAGGCCAGCCGAAATGATAATGTTTTGGGATAGAAAGAAGAGAGAAAAAATAAAATCAAAATAAAGAAGAGAAAAAAATCAATGAAGAGACAAAAAACAGTGCAATTTGTTAGTATGAAACAGCTCAGGGGCTACCTCTGTATCAGACTAGATATATACTCGGGCTAAATTGCCCGTAGTAAAAGTAGCAGAACACTTAAAAATAATAGCAATTAAAAACTGGAACTTGTTGAAGAAAAATCGAAAATTAAATTTTTTTTAATTAAATTAGCAGTGGTACAGTTCACGCAAAGAAAGCGATGGATTTCAGTAGCCCACATAGCCACATACATGTGCCTTACATAGACAATTTCCTATGAAACAATGCAGAAATGAAACAACGCAGAAAACAATTAACGCCGTGGATGGGCCGTGCAGGCTAGATGGAAGCAGAAGTTTAACCCTTGTAAGCAGCACAAAGGCTGCGCAATTTAAGCAAAGCTTCAGACCAAGAACATCGGTGATATAAAACAATAGAGAAGATGATAAGGCAAAGACAATAAAACACTAACATATATAACATGTAATTCAAACAGTGCATGACTTAGATTACTGCTCATATTCACCTAAGAGGCAAAATAGAACTAACTTCCTCAGCCTGTTTAGCATTATATTCGTGTCTCACCAGCATGGAGAGATAAAATAAAGACCCATATAAAGTCAAGTAAACCAACAATCTTGTCCTTAATGTGCAGAAGACAAAGGAGCTGATTTTGGACTTCAGGAGGTCTAGAAGCTGCAGCCAGTCCCCCATACACATCAATGGGGTGGAAGTGGAGCGTGTTTCCAGCTTTAAATTCCTTGGAGTCCACATCAGCGAGGACCTTTCGTGGACATTAAACACCCAGACCCTTGTGAAAAAGGCCCAACAACGCCTGCATTTCCTGAGGAGGCTGAGGAGCGCCAGTCTACCCCCCAAAATTCTCACCAACTTCTACCACTGCACCATAGAGAGCATCCTGACCATTTGCATCTCAGTGTGGTACGGCAACTGCACCTCAGTAGACCAGAAAGCTCTGCAGCGGATCGTCAAGGCAGCCCAGCATATCACCGGTACCCAGCTCCTAGCCATAAAAGACATTTATCACAAACGCTGCCTTCGAAGGGGTCTGAGCATCAGCAGAGATCCCACCCACCCCAACCATGGACTGTTCTCCCCCCTGCGCTCTGGGAGGCGCTACAGGAGCCTCAGAGCCCGCACTACCAGGCTCAAAAACAGCTTCTTTCCACAAGCTGTTGCCCACCTGAACCTGGCTACCCACCGAATGTCTGTAGATATTTTTAAATATTTTGTACTCCAGCTCTTCTTTAACTTATTTTTAGCTTTTGGTCTTCATGTGTGTATATCTTATACTGTGTTTGCTGTGTTTGTCTGTGTCTGTCTTGCACTGTTTGGTGAAGCCACAGCCCTCATTTAATTTTTAACATGTGCCTGCACATTGTTTTTAATGACAATAAAATTGAATTGAATTGAATTAAATCCGTGGCCATGACGCTTACTTAGCTTCAGTCGTACACGAGTTATGTATGCGTTTTTGGTAGAACTGCCCAGCTTGCTCGGGGGAGTCAAAGAAATGATCCACGCCGTTGAAGGTGACGCGCAGCCGGGCAGGGTATTCATGGGTTTCACGTCATTTGAGTGGTGCGTCACAGCGCTATCTTGAGGACCAACGGATGCCAAGATGCCTTCGATCTGTTGTGCTGTGGGTTGTGACCACAAAAAGTCACAAACAAATGTATATTTTATCTGTTTATGTATGATGTCCTTGAAAGGCGTCTTCAAATAAAATATATTATTATTATTATTATATGTATGTATATATACTTCTTCTTCTTCTCCTTTTGGCTTGGTCCATGTTTCCCAGGGGTCGCCACAGCGGAATCGACAGTTTCCATCGGTACCCTGTGAGGGCACAACACCGATGGCGGTCTTGTCAATCCGCATAATGATCTGGCAAAATTTTACGTCGGATGCCCTTCCTGACACAACCACTAACCCTATGGACGATATGTATGTATATATACATGCTGTAAATATTATTCGTTCATATCTTAATGGTTGACATAGGCCTACCTCGAAAGTCTTTGTGGCAATCTTGCATCATCGTTTTATAGGTCTGCCTTGCTCTTTCTTCATTCACTTGACCCCATCTGTGAAAAAAATTAAAAACAAAATATATTAAAATGTAAACATGTCTGAATGAAGTGAATGAAGTTTACTGCCTATCAGCATTTACCACAGGTGTTGCTGACCACAAAACCTGTAAATGCCTTAACTTATAATTTGCTTGCAATCTGCCCCTCCTCATTATTGCACAGTCAAACAGGTTAATTCATGGCAAGGAACAACGCAAACCAAAACTTCCCCACGTTTACTTGTGCTTTATTCTATGTACCTTGTTGCCTCAGTGGAGAACTGAGATGAGCGTGGATAGCAAATCCTTTTGATCAAGGATACAGGTCTGTTTGCCTTTACTGCCTCCTGGAATACTGACGCTGTGACTCTCCCTGCCCTCTGATCAAACCATAGCCTACTTTTACTCTGCTCCCTCGTCTCCTCCTCAACTACCAAACACTGGAAAATTGTAAGTTGGTTAGCAGTTAGCTTGTCATGAATAGACTATGCGCACAACTGTAAGCAAAACTCATATGTGAACTTCCTGGAGGAAGTTCACATATGGGTTTCCTGCCAATTACGATTGGATGAAGTGATTAATCAGCTGTGCTGCACACCTGAGATTAATCACTTCATCCAATAGTTTCAACAGGAAACCCATATGTGAGCTTCCTCAAGGAAGTACTGGAGCTGAACTACAGCTGTACACCTAGTCTATTCAACTGCACAGATATAAATAACAGTACAAATAATTAGTAATGAATTTCAACTGAACAGAGAACTCAAATATTAACACCATCCTGTTAGCGAGTGGTCTATAGGCCACTGATGTCAGTTAGTTATGGGTGTCAGTCAGTCATTTACAGGATGTGGGAACGGAATGTGAGTGATGGTGCCAGAGCGCTGTGGTCTCTTGCTTGTTATGTTTACCTGTTGCTGTGTCAGATGTAGGTTATCAAAAACCTTGGTACTCTCAGCCAGTAGCATGGGCATGTCCATCTGTCGACAGGCGTTTGAATACAATGTTGACAGAGGAGCAGGCAGATCCAGCTGCATCACCTTTGGTATGTACCTGCAATAGTGGAAAATGTACTTAGCTATGACTTAAGTATTCATCAATAATGTTGCACCTGATATAGGTGTAGTTAATTTTAATGACTTTGTGAACTTAAACATTTAATAAAATGTATTAGTTGGCTCATTGAGTAAATTCACTTAGTTACATTTCCCTACTGATTATTACCTGTTGGAATGGCCTGGAATGACAGAAAGGATGGCACTTTTCTTTGGCTTGGACTCTTGCGTTTCACTGTGATGAAGCATCTCAAAAAACATCCTGCACTCTTCTTCTGATGGTGTTATATCGGGAAAAGCAGGGCCTTGAACCTGACGGGGGTCTTCTTTAGGAGTATGACTAAAATTGATGTTGCGGATTTCTGCATATTGGACCTCTTGAACAGACTGCA
Organism: Lampris incognitus; assembly: GCF_029633865.1. NCBI lineage: Eukaryota > Metazoa > Chordata > Actinopteri > Lampriformes > Lampridae > Lampris > Lampris incognitus. Next base: position 55,131,408 of record NC_079217.1, read on the forward strand.
TACTTGGCTGGGCCCATTCACAAGGTTTCTCGGTGCAAGCCTGCCCACTCCTGATATCAACAGCAGCCAAAACACAATACATCAGAGCTGATGCATAAGAGCATACCTCTCCTAAATCTGCCTTGCAGGTACAATGAGCCATCAGCACAGTCCCATCCCCCTGTACTGCAATCCAAGGGTGTGTTGGGGTCACATTAAGGCTTTGGGAATGCAACACCTACAATTTACAACAAAAGTAAAGTTAGCAAACTACATAGCTGGCTATATTAAGACAGTTAGTTTGAGACTGAAACATGCATAAACGTTATTCTGTGCAACTAGCTAGCAATATCAAAATAGCGTTAGCCAAAAAGCTTAACTGTCGTAGCCTATTTTCATTAGCTAGCTAGCGTTAGCTAACTAACGTTAGCTAGCTGGCTACCGCGTTAGCTTCATAGCCTTGTAACAAGACAGTCTTGTTGCAAGGCTAGCTAGCTTCATAGATGTGTCCTGTGCACTGATGCTAATATGACATTTATCAACAGACTATCACTTACCCTTCCTGTAAAGACGAACAGTCTTTTCGTTTTTACATGATTCATTTTGACGTCCTTAACCCATCCTGCGGTGAAGTAGCAGTAGGCTTCAGTGCTTTTGAAGGCTTTCATGGCTTCACCTGAGTATGGCGAGGGATTGTGGACGAGGTACACGTAAACGTCGTGAAACATAAAATTAGGAAGATCTATAGCAGACTGAAGTGGGGTTAATTGGTATTTGGATAGAAGATAAGGATCCAATTCTAAAAACTCGATTTTTTTTGCAGATAACGCTGCTTCTCCTCCGTGGTTAAGTGAGCGATTCTGCACTGAGCCATCTTTCAAACTTCCCGGGGACCGCGGTCCTCAAGATGGCGCTCATAACAACAAAAACCACGTCACTGAAACCCATGAATCGCATGCCGAAACTAAGTTTTTTTCAGCGGCCGCTTGTTGTTGCCATCACTGCAGTTATCCGTTGTCTTTTACTTCTGTGGTCAGTCCGTCACTTCTCCGTCTTTATCACGTCGGGGTCACCAAATTGTTGGACTGCAGCTCATTCTACCAACTCATTTTCGTCTATGTGAGAGCGTAGTCCTGCGTGTTTGTTGATAAAGCAATAGAAGAAGATGTTTGGTCTCAAACCATCCGTTTTATTTAGCAGTAAATGGATAAAGCATACAGAGCTCTGGGTCTAGATCTTCCTATCCCTGACAAGCAACAGAGTGTGTCAGTTCACGAAGTCTGACTGACTATTCTTTCCCTGACCCAGTCTTTATACTATACAAAGTGTTGACTAAACATGAATGTGTGGTCTTCTTTGTGATTGGTCCGTTGATCTGACTCCATTTCCGCCTCGATGATATCCGGACTCCAAGTGATCTCCCTCTGCAGCTGCTGTCGTGAGATCCTGTTCCTGTTTCTGAAACCACAGAGCACAGCACATCCTGTATCTACTCCCCCCAGGCCACAGCACCCTTGTTGTTCCCCTTACTATTCAGACATTATTGTAGCCGCTTCCTTCTAACAGTTAGTGCCTCTCATTATTTTACCTTCTATGGGGATAGACACAATCTTCCTCTTGGGACATCTTATTCTGTTATTGTCACCCACTTCTCTTCCTATAGCTTACTCTGCATTTGTTTATCTGCTGGCATACTCAATACTTTTCCACTGCCACTATAGCCCCTCATGTCCTTGTAACAAGCCTTGTTCCTTATGCATATGATTTTCCAATGATTAATCTATCCTTATATCCCTTATCCCAATCAATACGTTGTAATCATCATTATTAAGTATCACACCATTGCATTTATCTACAACGACAAATCAGATCTTCCACAGCCGTTTGAAGTGTAGTTTGCTCTTTGGTCATCGAAGCAACCTTAGACCGCAGCTGCATGACTTCTTGCTCGAGGCTCGTAATATTGTCAGAGTGAGTCAAGAGGAAAGTTTCCATCTCCGATATAGTAGAGGTGTGTTTGGCCACAGTTGTGGTAATGGACTCAAGAACTGAATGAATCGGGGCGAGAGCCTCGTTCATCTTGACTGTCAGTTCAGAAGTCATGCTTTTCCTGGACTTTTCCAGCTCACTGATCAGCGTCTCCAACATGAGAGGGGGCCCGGTCGCCTTCTTGCTAATGCTAGCCTCGTCTTCGGAGAACAAAGAAGTCCGCTGCGCCTGACTTTTTCCGCTCGCTCGGGTCGAAGTAGTCATTTTGATGCAAATTAGCTGATTAAATCAAACCGTTGCACTAAAGGTAGACTTTAAATATAGCCGTAATTAACAAATATCGCTGAAATTGTACGAGAGGCAAACGCCATATGTCTTTCCACTACATCGTCCAAACGGAAGTCTCCATTTCCATTTCTTCCTGTCTTCTGCGTCTTCCTCTGTCACACCAGCCACCTGCATGTCCTCTCTCACCACATCCATAAACCTCCTCTTTGGCCTTCCTCTTTTCCTCTTTCCTGGCAGCTCCATATTCAGTATCCTTCTCCCAATATACCCAGCAGCTCTCCTTCACACATGTCCAAGCCATTTCAATCTTGCCTTTCTTGCATTGTCTCCAAACCGTCCAACTTGAGAGGTTCCTCTAATATAATCGTTCCTAATCTAGTCCTTCTTCGTTACTCCCAGTAAAAATCTTAGCATCTTCCACTCTGCCACCTCCAGCTCCACCTCCTGTCTTTGCGTCAGTGCCACTGTCTCCAAACCATGTAACATAGCTGGTCTCACAAACATCTTGTAAACCTTCCCTTTAACTCTTGCTGGTACCCTTCTGTCGCAAATCACTCCCGACACTGTTCTCCATGCACTCCACCCTGCCTTCATGCTCTTCTTCACCTCTCTTCTGCACTCCCCATTACCTTGGACAGTTGACCCCAAGTATTTAAACTCATATGCCTTAGTCACCTCCACTGCTTGCATCCTGACCATTCCCCTGTCCTCCCTCTCATTCACGCATAGGTATTCTGTCTTGCTCCTACTGACTTTCATTCCTCTTTTCTCCAGTGCATACCTCCACCTCTCCAGGCTCTCCTCAACCTGCACCCTACTCTTGCTACAGATGACAATGTCATCTGTGAACATCACCGTCAATGGAGACTCCTGCCTGATCTTGTCCGTCAACCTGTCCATCACCATTGAAAACAAGAAAGGGCTCAGAGCTGATCCTTGATGTAATCCCACCTCCACCTTGAACCCATCTGTCATTCCAACTGCACACCTCACTATTGTCACACTTCCCTCATACATATCCTGCACCACTCCTACATACTTCTCTGCAACTCCCGACTTCCTCATACAATACCACACCTCCTCTCTCGGCACCCTGTCGTATGCTTTCTCTAAATCTACAAAGACACAATGCAACTCTTTCTGGCCTTCTCTATACTTCTCAATCAACATTCTCAAAGCAAACATCACATCTGTGGTGCTCTTTCGTGGCATGAAACCGTACTGCTGCTCGCTAATCATCACCTCTCCGCTTGACCTAGCTTCTATTACTCTTTCCCATATCTTCATGCTGTGGCTGATCAACTTTATACCTCTGTAGTTACAACAGTTCTGCACATCGCCCTTGTTCTTGAAAATTGGTACCAGTATGCTTCTTCTCCACTCCTCAGGCATCCTCTCACTTTCCAAGATTGTGTTAAACAATCGAGTTAAAAACTCCACTGCCATCTCTCCTAAACATCTCCATGCCTCCACAGGTATGTCATCAGGACCAACTGCCTTTCCACTCTTCATCCTCTTCATAGCTGCCCTCACTTCCTCCTTGCTAATCCACTGAACTTCCTGATTCACTATCCCTACATCATCCAACCTTCTCTCTTTCTCTCATTTTCTTCATTCATCAGCCCCTCAAAGTACTCCTTCCACCTTCTCAGCACACTCTCCTCACTTGTCAGCACATTTCCATCTCTATCCTTGATCACCCTAACTTGCTGCACATCCATCGCAGCTCGGTCCCTCTGTCTGGCCAATCTGTACAAGTCCTTTTCTCCTTCCTTGGTGTCTAACCTGTCATACAACTCACCATACGCCTTTTTCCTTTGCCTTTGCCACCTCTCTCTTCGCTTTACGCTGCATCTCCTTGTACTCCTGTCTACTTTCTTCATCTCTCTGACTATCCCACTTCTTTGCCAACCTCTTCCTCTGTATACTTTGCTGTACTTCCTCATTCCACCACCAAGTCTCTTTGTCTTCCTTCCTCTGTCCTGATGACACACCAAGTATCTTCCTAGCTGTCTCCCTCACTATTTCTGCAGTGGTTGCCCAGCCATCTGGCAACTCTTCACTACCACCCAGTGCCTGTCTTAACTCCTGCCTGAACTCCACGCAACAGTCTTCCTTCTTCAACTTCCACCATTTGATCTTCAGCTGTGTCTTCACTTGCTTCCTCTTCTTGGTCTCCAAAGTCATCCTACAGACCACCATCCGATGCTGCCTTGCTACGTTCTCCCCTGTCACCACCTTGCAGTCTCCAATCCCTTTTAGATCGCGCCTTCTACATAAGATATAGTCCACCTGTGTGCACTTTCCTCCACTCTTGTATGTCACCCTGTGTTCCTCCCTCTTCTTGAAATATGTATTCATCACAGCCATTTCCATCCTTTTAGCAAAATCGACCACCATCTGTCCTTCCACATTTCTCTCCTTGACTCCATACCTACCCATCACTTCCTCATCACCTCTGTTCCCTTCACCAACATGTCCATTGAAGTCCGCTCTAATCACCACTCTCTCTTCCTTGGGTACCTTCTCCACCATGTCATCCAACTCACTCCAGAATTCTTCTTTCGTGTCCATCTCACACCCAACTTGCGAGGCATATGCGCCGATAACATTCAGCAATACACCTTCGATTTCCAGCTTCATACTCATCACTCGGTCTGACACTCTCTTCACCTCCAGCACACTCTTGACATACTCTTCCTTCAGAATTACCCCTAACCCCATTTCTCCTCCCATTCGCACCATGGTAGAAGGGTTTGAACCCACCTCCGATACTCCTGGCCTTACTCCCCTTCCACCTGGTCCCTTGCACACACAGTATGCCTACCTTTCTTCTTTCCATCATATCAGCCAGCTCTCTCCCTTTAACAATCATAGTGCCAACATTCAAAGTTCCGACTCTCACCTCCACACGCCTACCTTACCTCCTCTCTAGCTACCTCTGGACATGCCTTCCCCCTCCCCTTCTCCTTCGCCCAACATTAGCATAGTTTCCACCGGTACCCTGCTGGTTAACAGTACCGGTGGCGGTCGTTGGTAACCCATGGCTCGACCGGTCTGGAAATCTTATTTATGATCCGCATATTTGATTTGGCAAAGATTTTACGCTGGGTGCCCTTCCTGACGCAACCCTCCCCATTTGTCTGGGCTTGGGACCGGCACTACGAATGCATTGGCTTGTGCATCCTCAGTGGCTGGGTCAAACACAATCTCGTACTGATGATTAAATAACTGTTACCCTAACCTTGAGTTTACTCAAAAGACTGCACATTCACAGTGAATTTAGGACTATCCTAATGACATGACAACCTACAACCTACATGAATAGAGCCTTGGCAAACCCACTGACCAGACTGCTTGATTGTGTGTTTCTCTGCGTCACATTCTGGATCAATCTGTTAACTGGCTTTACCATCCTGCCTACTCTTGTCCCGATGTGACCCACTGAACTACTTGATGGTAGTCTGTCAGATTTTAAGAATACCTCAGTGGTTTCTCCTTTGGCTGCTTGACTCTCTTGAAGAATGTTGCTCAGTTTTGGCCATTCACCACTGTGCGTAATCTCTGCTTCATTGCTGCTATACATATCTGTTCTGGTACGAAGCTCTGTCTCATCTCTGTTACTCTCTCCGACACTAACATATGGTTCCGTACTAATACTTTAATCTACCCTAACACTGTCACTTGTCTGTGGGCTCTGAATGGCTGGTTCAGGGTTATGAAGGGGCATTTGAAGGGGTTCAGAAGGTGTATGCTGTCCCTCTAGAGAGTCTTCCGGGGGAGTAGTCTCTGCTACACAGCTAGCAGTGCATTCTGACTGGTCAAACTCAGATTTGGTCACCAGGAGGCTTCCATCTACCCTGGTTTGTTCTTGACTTATTTCAGAACCACTCCCAAAGAACGACTCAATTTCATGATCCACCTTCACTGGTAAAAAAATTGGCTTGCAATCGTAGGTTCCTGTGGACAACTCTCTCATGTCCAGTGCCATGGTGTCTAATGCAGTAAGGGTGGCATCTTGAGTCCTTGGAGACTACAGTGTAGAGGGTAGACTCCTACCTGTCAGCTAGTTTTCTGCAGCCACATCCACCCCTGTTTGCCAAGAGAACCCGATCTCCCTCTTCAATGTCTATGCCCTTTGTCCCCTTGTTGTACAGGTCTGCCTGGAGTTGCTAACTGGAACTAGCACTTGGGCCAATACGAGAGCTTCCCTGAATCTGCTGCAGATTTCTCTACTGTATGTTACGCCTCATACTCGCATGCGCATGCGCATCGCTCTCTGCAGATGAAGCGCTCAGACGGAGCCGGCAAAAAAGGAAAGGTGGGAAGGGTGGGGTGTATCAAACCATTTTCGAAGCATGGGGGGTGCTGTATTTTTGTTGTTAAAATATTACGTTTAAACCATATACTGGATATGGCTTTGACATTTCTTCAGCTTATTAAACATGGACATACAGTAAAAAATAAAAAATCTCTTAAATTTTAGGGGTGCTGGGGTTCAATTTAGGGGTGCTGTAGCACCCCCAAAAATGGGCTAGAAACGCCTATGATGCCAGGGATTGTGTCATTGCTCGGTCTGCCCCTCGTGCCACCCCAATAGTGAAAGCAGTACAACATGCTAGTGAGGGAATTTCAAATAAAATCAACGCAGCCTACTGTGTTGTATATGCCTTTGTTAGGAACTGCGTTACCCAGAATCCTAGATGTTATGTTGCAGGCTAGTGACATTTTGAGGTCAGAGGTCGGGACGTACGAACATGGAGTCTGGCTTGTGGGATAAATAAAAGCTTTGGCGTGAATTTGGAAAAGGTCTCGGTCCATACATTTAAAACAACAAACAAAACATGGTACCAGGAGTAAAAATATAGTGAGGTGTAATTGTGACGAGTGACACGGTATCCTTAAAACCACCGAAGAGTTTGAAACTTACCGGGAATGTCAACAGCAAATGGCGGACCTTCAAGCAACAGTTTCAACTGCACATCGCGGCCATGGGACTGGAAACAAAGCTGGACGCTAGCAAGGTAGCCTTACTGCTAACAATAGCAGACCCACAAACCATTGAAGTCTACAATACTTTCGTGTATGAAAATAAAGATGACAAAGAGAAACTCGATGAAGTGTTTGATAAATTTGATGCTCATTGCTGTCCAAAGAAAAATGAAACATACGAGAGATCTGTATTTTGTTCACGCGTGCAGCAACGTGAGCCTTTTGATAGCTTTCTGACTGACCTGAAGCTAAAAGCACCGTCATGCAACTTTGCTACACAAAAGTCTCCATGATCCGGGACCAGATAGTTTTTGGAGTGGAGGATAAAAAGGTCAGAGAAAGGCTACTGAGGAAAACGGAGCTAATGCTAGAAGGAGCTATTAAGATCTGCTAGACGAGTGAGCTGTCCTAAATGCATGTGAGGAAGTTCAGCGAGATGGCGGCGGACACAGTGACCGTGAGTGACTGCACGGCTGTTGGTGTGGTCTCAAGCCAAGGAAGGAGATGCACACAGACCCAACCTGCACAGTGAACAGACGACGGGATGTTCAGTTGCAAACATTGTGGTTCACAGCACAAGCCAAGACATTGTCCAGTCTTTGGTAAGCAATGCCCTAATTGCCAGGGAAATAATCATTTTGCCAAACAGTGCTTCTCAAAAAGAAAATAGGGGAATAAAGAAAAATCTGTAAACATTGTGGATGACACTGATCTAAGTGAGACATTTTTTGTTGGCATAGTGAACTGCGAAAAGGAGCCAGAGAAAGAAATTAATGCTGTGAGAGAAGACAAATGGATAGCACATCTACAAATAAACGGGACTTTAATCACAATGAAACGGGACACTGGTGCAAAAGCAAACCTGATCAGTATGTCTGACATAAAAGAAATGAAAGATAGGCCCAAAATACAGAGAAAAGCACCAAATTGAAAGACTACTATGGACAGAGAATCGAGTGTTTAGGCACATGCAAGCTGAAAGCAATGGTGAAAAATAAAATACACCACCTACTCTTCTCTGTTGTTGCTGAAGGACTTGAGTCACTACTGGGTGATAAAGCCTGTGAAGATTTGGGGCTGGTGAGAAGTGTACTACATCAACACACCCATGAGCATACCAAATGACTCTGTTGACTCCATTATACAGAACTTTGCAGATGTTTTCAAAGGATTTGGTGTATTGCCATTTACATACAAAATCCAGCTGAAAGAAAATGCACTGCATGCTGCTCGAAGAAACTGCATGCTGCTCGAAGAGTTCCAACATCACTAAGAGACTGCCTAAAAAAAGAGCTGGACAGGGTGACCATGCTTGGTGTGATAAAGAAGGCTGAGGAACCGACAGATTGGGTCAACTCCATGGTGCGCGCCAAGAAAAAGAATGGTGACCTCAGAATATGTATGGACCCGAAGATCTAAATGAAAACATCTAGCGTGAACACTACCAGATACCCAAGTGTGAAGAAATCCCCAGTGAGATGGCAGGTGCCAGATTCTTCACAAAGCTTGATGCATCACAAGGCTTCTAGCAGTTGAAATTGGATTGAAGCAGCAAGCACCAGATACTGTACTTTTAATACACCTTTTTGCAGATATTGTTTCCTCAGGCTGCCTTCTGTAATATTTTCAGCATCCGAAATATTTCATAGAACAATGGAGCACATCATTAAGGGGCTGGACGGTGTCAGAGTCTATGTGGACGACATCATCGTCTGGGGCTCCACACTTCATGAACACAATGCAAGACTGAAAAGTGCTGGAGCGGGTACTAAAATATGGATTGAAACTCAACAAGAACAATACCAGTTTGGAGCACAAGAAATTGTTTTCCTCGGAGACAAGCTCTTTGCAAAAGGTGTCCAACCTGGCCAAGAAAAAAAATCAATGCCATATAGGACATGCCAAGGCCCACAGACAAGACAGGTGTGCTATGCATCATGGGGATGGTTAACTTTATAGGTAAGTTCATTCCTGACCTCTCTGCAAAAACATCCTGCATCCATGAGCTCCCGCACAAAGTTACTGAGTTCAAATGGGCAGCCAAACATGAGCATGAGTGGCAAAAGCTCAAAGAGACACTCACAACTACACTTGTGCTGAAATTCTTTGACCCAACGAAGAGAGTGAAAATATTGACTGATGCCTCTAAGGACGGGATTGGTGCAGTACTCTTACAGACTGAAGGTGAGCATTGGAAACCAGTGGCCTATGCATCCAGGTCCATGACAGACACTGAGTGTTGATATGCTCAGATAGAAAAAGAATGCCTGGGATTAGTGTTTGGCCTAGAGAGGTTCCATGGCTACATATATGGCCTACCCACCTTCACTGTCGAGACAGACCACCATCCACTAGTTGCCATCATCAAAAACAACCTGGATGAGATGTCACCAAGAATTCAACAGCTCATGATGAAAATGCAGAGATATGACTTTGAGCTGATCTACACGCCAGGAAAGCACCTGATACTTGCCGACGCACTCTCACGAGCACCCACAGGGAAAAGTGTGAGTACAACCAAGGAGGATGTTCAAGGTCATGTGAACATGGTGTCTGCTGCGCTTCCTGTATCAGACACAAAGTTCAGACAAATAGCTGAGGAAACAGCAAAAGACACAGAGCTGCAATGTATCATTGAGAACATAAAAAATGGATGACCTGCAGGTTCCTGTCCACTGTTCTACAACATCAGAGGTGACTTGAGTGTTGTTGATGGACTGTTACTGAAGCAAAACAGAATCATCATCCCACAAGAATTGAGACAGGACATACTACAAAGACTACATGAAGGTCATCTCGGTGTCGAGACGTGCAAAAGGAGGGCGAGAGACAGTCTTCTGGCCTGGAATTAATAAAGACATTGAGAGACTGATAAGCATGTGTGAGACATGTCAGAAACAAGCAAACCAAAGAGACTATGATAGTATCAGATGTGCCAACAGCACCATGGCATAAAGTAGGAATGGATTTGTTTCATCTCAAAGGTAAAGACTTTCTAGTGGTCATTGACTATTATTCAAACTTTCCTGAAATGGCATTGCTGTCAAACACATCGTCATCCTGTGTCATAACACACACAAAATCAATTTTTGCCAAGACACGGCATACAAAACACAGTGGTGAGTGACAATAGACCATGCTTCAACAGCACAGAGTGGCAGAAATTTGCAGAACAGTATGACTTCAAGCATGTGACATCTAGTCCTCTATATGCACAGTCAAATGGAAAAGCTGAGAAAGGCATCCACATTCTCAAACAGCTCCTGAAGAAAGCTGCTGACAGCGAGTCAGATCCCTATCTTGGTTTACTCAGCTACAGAGCATCACCACTTGAGTGTGGACTGTCACCTGCTGAATTGCTGATGAATCGAAAGCTGTGTACCACACTGCTGAGCTACTCAAAGCAGAAGAAACATCCAAAACTGGAACAAAAGCTGCAGCAACAAAAGATGAAGCAGAGGTAATTTTATGACAAGACAGCCAAGCAGCTTCCACCACTGTCTAGTAATGATACAGTCAGGATTGAGGGCCCTGATGGATGGAGTACGAAAGCCACTGTTCTTCAAGATGTAGCTCCACGGTCATTCACTGTGAGGATGGAGGAAGGACTGATCTTCAGACGCAATCGTCAAAGTCTGCTCAAAACACAAGAGCCAAATCAAAACAATGATACCTCTGAAAAAACCTCTAAAGACACAGTGGGACATGCCAGCAGTCAACAGGTTTGTTCTGGTTTACCGAAGCAAACAGATGCTGCAGGTCCTGAGGTCAAAACATCTGCTGAAACATGCAGCAGACCAAGAAGGATTATTAAGAAACTGGACAGATTAATTGAAAGTATCTGAGATGTTTAAAAAAAAGTTATGTGTATTGTATTTTAAGATCTTTCATGCTGTTCATCCTTAAGGAAAGATTTATTTATTTAAGAAGGGAAGATGTGCTGTTATATTCCTTTGTTAGGAACTGCGTTACCTTACCCAGAATCCTAGTTGTTATGTTGCAGGCTAGTGACATGCTGAGTTCAGAGGTCGGGATGTACGAACACAGAGCCTGGCTTGTGGGATAAATAAAAGCTTCGGCGTGAATTTGGAAAAGGTCTTGGTCCATTCATTTTAAAACAACAAACAAAACACCTACATTATTGCATTGGAAGAAATACCATTCACAAAATCTAGCCCGAAACCAATGGCAAAACCCAGAAACATGGTAGCAATGATCTATTGTTACATTTCCATAGTTTAAGCCAGAAAAAAATCACTTTTAAACCCACTAGCTTAACCAAGGGATAGAGAATGTTAAACATGTCTTACCATTATAAGAGCTGCTCAACTTTTGCTGCGAATTCACAGCCACATCACTCCTACATCTCTTGTGTGTGTCACTAATTGAAGTCCCCCTTGACACAGGTTTTGAGAATGTTCACCAAGAGAAAAAAAATACAAAATAAAGATAACATGAACAACATATTGACTCAGCTACACAGGGTCCAGTCAGCATGAATGAAAATTAGTATTATAATATTCTTATAATAATATAATATAATAGGATACCTGAGGAATGGAGAAGAAGCATACTGGTACCGATTTTCAAAAACAATAGTGATGTGCAGAACTGTAGCAACTACAGAGCTATAGAGTTGATCAGCCACAGCATGAAGACATGGGAAAGAGTAATAGAAGCTAGGTTAAGAGAAGAGGTGACGATTAGCGAGCAGCAGTATGGTTTCATACCACGAACGAGCGCCACTGATGCGATGTTTGCTTTGAGAATATTGATTGAGAAGTATGGAGAAGGCCAGAAGGAGTTACATTGTGTCTTTGTAGATTTAGAGAAAGCATATGACAGGGTGCCAGAGAGAGGAGATGTGGTATTGTATGAGGGAGTCAGGAGTTGCAGAGAAGTATGTAGGAGATGTGCGGGATATGTATGAGGGAAGTGTGACAATGGTGAGGTGTGCAGTTGGAATGACAGATGGGTTCAAGGTGGAGGTGGGATTACATCAAGGATCAGCTCTGAGCCCTTTCTTGTTTGCAATGGTGATGGACAGGTTGACGGATGAGATCAGGCAGGAGTCTCTGTGGGCTATAATGTTCGCGCATGACATTGTCATCTGTAGCGAGAGTAGGGTGCAGGTTGAGGAGAGAGAAGAGGATGAATGAGGAGGAGGAATGAAAGTCAGTTGGAGCAAGATGGAATACATATGCGTGAATGAGAGGGAGGACAGAGGAATGGTCAGGATGCATGGAGTAGAGGTGATGAGGGCATATGAGTTTAAATACTTGGGGTCAACTGTCCAAGGTAATGGGGAGTGCAGAAGAGAGGTGAAGAAGAGCATGAAGGCAGGGTGGAGTGCGTGGAGAAGAGTATCAGGAGTGATTTGCGACAGAAGGGTATCAGCAAGAGTTAAAGGGAAACTTTACAAGATGGTTGTGAGAGCAGCTATGTTATATGGTTTGGAGACAGTGGCACTGACGAAAAGACAGGAGGCAGAGCTGGAGGTGGCATAGTTGAAGATGCTAAGATTTTCACTGGGAGTGATGAAGAAGGACAGCATTAGGAATTATTATATTAGAGGGACCGCTCAAGTTGGACGGGTTGGAGACAAAGCAAGAGTGGCAAGATTGAGATGGCTTGGACATGTGTGGAGGAGAGCTGCTTGGTATATTGAGAGAAGGATGCTGAATATGGAGCTGCCAGGGAAGAGGAGAAGAGGAAGGCCAAAGAGGAGGTTTATGGATGTGGTGAGGGAAGACATGCAGGTGGCTGGTGTGACAGAGGAAGATGCAGAAGACAGGAAGAAATGGAAACAGATGATCCACTGTGGCGACCCCTAACAGGAGCAGCCAAAAGTAATATTAGTAGTATTATATTATTATTGTTCTTGTATATCTTTGTCATCTAAAGAAGGACATGGTGACTTCTTTCTCAGATTTCAGATTACATCCAACCTCTATATGGCATGCTATGCTTTGACATTTGAAATCACCAATTGTTTCACTCTCTCGCTGCAGACCATTGTCACAGCTATTGTAATAGATGAAACTGTGCTAGGACTGGACATTGTAACACAGGTATGTACACGCGCGCGCACACACACACACACATGTTTTATCATAGTCAAAAGCTCATACTACATTGCATGGACTTGCTTCTTCAGCAGACATACCCAAAAAGTACTGACATATTAAAATCTCAACAGAACTACAGCATAATTTTTCCATTTAGTTGTTTTGATGGTTTTTCATGGCACCAAAATACTAAAACTGTTGAACACTCTTAGTGTGCTCTGGCAAAAACTGTTTGATTTAAGCTCTCTACCAAATTGGTAAAACATAATTACGAGAAGAGTGACACCTGGTGGCGTACCTTTGCATCTAACCACACTATCAAAGAAGTCATAAACTAAACTATACTGCATTTGCAAAGTGTGACATAAGCCTTTCTTTTCATCATCTACGGCAGCTACTATGCTGCCATTTCGGTGCTGTTCCTGATTCGAGGGACATACACAGTGTGTGCATATCACTGCAGCCCTAAAAAGAGAGACCAAGGAGCAAAAGAGCCCGGTGTGGAGGCTATCTCTGCTGCACACTTCTGATCACAGTCTACAGACTACTGGGGGTCATTTCTGATACTGGGGCAAACCTTTTAGCCATCAGCAATATGGCAGGAGTATAGGTTGATGTTGACGATGATGATGATTTCTTTCGAACATGTAAGTAAGCAGGATATAACTCACAGATAAACCATTGCCAATAATCTGAAGTAATAAACAAATCCACACGTCAAACTCAGCGAACAACTCTCCATGCTGATACATCAGATTATTTTTTACATGTTCGAAAAGGAGTAGGAAGTATACACTTCTTTTTCCTACCCCTTCTCACCTACTCTTAAGTTAATAGACTCTGTGCATAACTGTAGTCCACTGACTTCCGGTTTCTACTGCAAAGTTCATACCAGTTTCCTGTTCGTTTGCATATGGTACTGACAATGCCATAATTTTCACAATGCCTGCAAGATTTACCATGGATAAATGTCAACGACATGCCCAGAATTGTCGACAAATGTTCATATGCACCTACCAGCAAACGGGTGAAACGTTTCAAGTTGGACATATCAAGTTACGTCCACAATTCCGTCCGTCTGTATATCTGCTCATCCTCATAATTGTGGACTTAAGTTGATATGTACAACTTGAAGCTTTTCACCCGTTTGCTGGTAGGTGCAGGTGAAAGTTTGTTGACAATTCTGTGCATTATTTATTATTATTATTATTATTATTATTATGTCGTTGACAAGTATCCATGGTAAATCTTGCAGGTATCGTGAAAAAAATATGCCATTATCAAGAGCACACGCCAACAAACAGGAACCTGATATGAACGCTACAGTAGAAACCGGAAGTCAGTAGACTACAGTTACGCACAGAGCCAATTCAGCTACATTTATGTGAGGTTTCCAGCAGATTTTGTGGTCTAGTATCACACCTAGATATGAGCTTGAAACTGAGCTTGAACACAAGAAGCTCACTGATGCAAGACACAAGTATGCCATTCCCTTCATTTGTAAAAATGAGCAAGCCATAAAGGCAGATTCCATGTCTAAAAAGTGGCTAGGAAATAATGTTGCTATTTCTGGAAAGAAGTGAGAGTTCTCAACAACTGTAACACATCTCTACCATGCACTGTTGATGGTATGTCCGGTACAGACAATATTGCTGAGTTATGGCAACAGCATTATAGTACCTTATTCAACTGTGTCCAAAGTGATCTGTATAAGTTGGGCAATATTGAGAGTGATGATTCTATGATCATCATGTCACATGAGGTGAACCAAGCTATAAACAAGTGTCTGTTAACAAAGCAAGTTGTTTAGATCATATTACTGCTGAACACCTTAAATATGCCAGTCCGAGGATACCTGCTCTCCTTGCAATTTGTTTTACCGGCTTTATGATCCATGGCTTGTTACCAGACTTACTGTTGTCTGCTCTATCAGTGTCGGTCATGAAGGACAAAGCTGGTAAAGTATGCAGCCTAGATACAGTGGCTTGCAAAAGGATTCATACCCCTTGAACTTTTCCACATTTTGTCACGTTTCGACCACAAACATAAATATATTTTATGTGAAAGACCAACACAAAGTGGCACACAATTGTGAAGTACAAAGAAAATTATACATGATTTAAAAAAAGTTTTTGCAAATAAAAAACTGAAAAGTGCGGTGTGCAAAAGTATTCAGCCCTCCTGAGTCAATACTTGTGGAACCGCCTTTTGCTGCAATTACAGCTGCAAGTCTTTTGGGGTATGTCTCTTCCAGCTTTGCACATCTAGAGACTGAAATTTTTGCCCATTCTTCTTTGCAAAACAGCTCAAGCTCAGTCAGATTAAATGAAGAGCGTTTGTGAACAGCAGTTTTCAGATCTTGCCACAGATTATGAATTGGATTCAGGTCTGGACTTTGACTGGGCCATTCTAACACATGAATATGTTTTGTTTTAAACCATTCCATTGTAGCCCTGGCTTTATGTTTAGGGTCATTGTCCTGCTGGAAGGTGAACCTCCGCCCCAGTCTCAAGTCTTTTGCAGACTCCAACAGGTTTTCTTCCAAGATTGCCCTGTATTTGGCTCCATCCATCTTCCAATCAACTCTGACCATCTTCCCTGTCCCTGCTGAAGAGAAGCACCCCCAGAGCATGATGCTGTTTGACAGTGGGGATGGTGTGTTCAGAATGATGTGCAGTGTAAGTTTTCCGCCACACATAGCGTTTTGCATTTAGGCCAAAAAGTTCAATTTTGGTCTCATCTGACCAGAGCACCTTCTTCCATATGTTTGCTGTGTCCCCCACATGGCTTCTGGCAAACTGCAAACGGGACTTCTTATGGTTTTCTTTTAACAATGGCTTTCTTCTTGCCACTCTTCCCTAAAGGCCAGATTTGTGCAGTGCACGACCAATAGTTGTCCTGTGGACAGATTCCCCCACCTGAGCTGTGGATCTCTGCAGTTCATCCAGAGTCACCATGGGCCTCTTGGCTGCATCTCTGATCAGTGCTCTCCTTGTTCGGCCTGTAAGTTTAGGTGGACGGCCGTGTCTTGGTAGGTTTGCAGTTGTGCCATACTCTTTCCATTTCCGGATGATGGATTGAACAGTGCTCCGTGAGATGTTCAAAGCTTGGGAAATCTTTTTATAGCCTAACCCTGCTTTAAACTTCTCCACAATTTTATCCCTGACCTGTCTGGTGTGTTCCTTGGACTTCATGATGCTGTTTGCTCCCCAATATTCTCTTAACAAACCTCTGAGGCCATCACAGAACAGCTGTATTTGTACTGAGATTAGATTACACACAGGTTGACTCTATTTAGTCATTAGGTCAACATTCGATCATTCAGCAATCATCAGCCAACTTCTGAAGGCAATTGGTTGCACTCAGAGAAAAGGGGGCTGAATACTTTTGCACACTGCACTTTTCAGTTTTTTATTTGTAAAAAATTTTTTAAATCATGTATAATTTTCTTTGTACTTCACAATTGTGTGCCACTTTGTGTTGGTCTTTCACATAAAATTATTTATGTCTGTGGTCGTAACGTGACAAAATGTAGAAAAGTTCAAGGGGTATGAATACTTTTGAAAGCCACTGTAACTACAGGCCTACAGCTCTAGCCAGCATACTGTCAAAAGATTGGAACGGATCCTGCTGGATAGAGTGCATGAGTTTATCAACTGCATGGATAACCAGTTTGGTTTTAAAGCTAAACATGGCACTGACTTATGCCTTAAAGAAAAATATTAACAAATATAGAGGCCAACACTCATCGGTTCTTACGTTTTTTATCAATGCTTCCAAAGCTTTTGATCATATTAATCATCATAGAAAGTTTTTTGTTAAATTGAGTCAAAGAGGGGTGCCTAAATACATTGTGAGAACCCTGGCTTATTGGTATGCCCACCACCAGACTATGCAAGTGAAATGGGGTAATAGCATTTCAGCCCCATTTAGGGTTAGCAATCATGTCAGACAAGGGGGAATTCTGTCTACAGTACTTTACAATCTATTGGTGATTTGTCAAAGCAGTTGAAAGCCTGTAACACTGGGTGCATAATTGGTAATACCTTGGTGAACCATACCATGTATGCAGATTGTCTTGTACTTTATAGTACTTATATTAGTAAGGAATGGACCGGAGACCAAGGCATAACGTTGACCTTTTACTAGGCATATCTTCAAGTCTCAACACTCACGCATGCGCACTCATTACACATCAAAACCTGCTCACTACATCTCCCCCTTTTAAACTGATACTTTCAGGATCTTTACAGAAAAATTAAATCGTATGTTAATAAAGCCTAATGCTGATTTTACCAACAAGGCAGGGGAACAGCTGGCACCTTAAACATCTCTGTAAACATGAGCATATGTAAACTGGTTAAATGAACTTCACATTTCACTTCTCATATCTAGACACACATTTCACATCTCATATCTAGACACACATTTCACATCTCATTTTCCTTTCTTTTTCTTTTTGACCTATGAACATACTGACAAGACAAGTACATAACCTAACTGAGAGGTAGGGTAGACTACCTGATCCTCTCTGCTGTGGTATGGAGGTTATTCTGCTCCATGTATACTCACAACACTAAACTACAAATTCAGTCTTTTAACAGGCTTGACTGCCCTTCCAACTCTGGTGTGTAGTCCAGAGTCCGGCTGGCTTCCAGACGGTGAAGGCACTACTCTCAAATGAGGACGGTTTCTTCGGAGACTGCCTGTTGAGGTTTGGATCACGTATGAACGTGGTGTCCCTGCTGATCCAGAGACGACTCCTGTGTATGGAACATTCCGTATCCAAACTCTCTGACCTTGTTGGAGTGGTGGTGTCTCCAGGGGCGGATCTACAGGGTGGCAAGGGGTGGCAGCTGCCACCTCTGGGACACAGTCTTGCCACCCCTTTGCCACCCCAGGAAAAAATCTCTAGATCCACTACTGGGTGTCTCCCGTGCTCTATGTCGTCTGTTGTATCCTTCAGCCTGTTGAAGCTCCTGGTCTTTCAACTCAAAAGCTCTCAAGTCTGGTCATGCTGATTTGAGAGTGCGTGGACACACCCGAAGGGGTGTTTGGATGTTGCGCCCCATCAGGAGCTGTGCCAGTGATACTCCATGGGCAAGAGGAGTTGCTCTGTACGCCAGAAGCGCTTTGTGAGGGTCCTCACTCTTCTGCAACAAGGATTTCACAGTCTTTACCACACGTTCAGCTTCCCCATTGCTTTGCGGGTACCGGGGGCTACTGGTAACACGTTGAAAGTTATAATCTTTAGCAAAATCTGCGAACTCTGCAGCAGCAAACCACGGTCCGTTGTCTGTGACGAGTGTATCCGGCACCCCGTGGCGGCTAAAGATGACTTTTATCTTCACAATCACAGCTGTTGCTGAAGTGCTTGCTAAATTGGCAACCTCTATGTATCTTGAATAATAATCAATGACTACTAAATACTGACCCTTCTTCGACTCAAAGAAGTCAGCTGCTAGCCGTTCCCATGGGCGTGATGGCATGGGTGTGGTCATCAGAGGTTCTGTGGCATTTTGACTCTCTTTAGCACAAATCTCACACTTGACGTACCTTCTCTCTCATCTGTTTTGTCAGCCCAGGCCACCACACTGCTTCATGGGCCCTGGCCATGCATTTCACTATTCCCTAGTGACCCTGGTGAATTTTGTCCAAGATGTCCTGTTGCATGCTTGCTGGAATCAGTATTCTCTTTCCTTTCATCAACAGGCCATCCACCATCAACAGGTCATTTCTGTATTGCCAGAAAGGCTTTAACTGTGGCGCAGAACTGCTTCTTTCCAATCCTGTGTGGATCAGGGAGGACAGCTGCTTACACACTGGATCTTCTTCTTGTGCTCTTCTTATTTGTAGCAACTTCTCAGGTGAAGCTGGGAGTTGCTGAATGACCTCATTGATTTGAGCTGTGACGTCGTTCTGAAGCGCAAGGTCTTCCTCTGTTGCAGTACGCTGGAGTGGAGCTCTTGATAGAGCGTCAGCTGCAATAAGATTTTTCCCTGGTACATGTACGATTGAGTAGAAAAAACGCAGAAGTCTCAATCTGAAGCGCATTATACGAGACGGGACGTCATCCAGCGGCCTTGAGCTGAGAAGACTTATTAACGGTTTGTGGTCGGTTCACATCACAAAGTAGGCCCAGGAGGTAGGTCTGAAATCTTTCGCAAGCTCAGGTGACAGCAAGGGCCTCCTTTTCAATTTGGGCATATCTGCGCTCTGTTTCAGTCATGCTGCGAGATATGAAAGCCACTGGCCTCCAGTCTCCAGGTTCTTGAAGCTAAGATAAGACCCCTCCTAATCCATAAGATGATGCGTCTGCTGACAACCTGGTCAGTTTCTCTGGACTGTACTGGGCAAGGACAGTAGATGAGCTGAGCTCGTTTTTCACCTTTTCAAATGCACACTGCTGCACTGCTCCCCACCTCCACATGTTTTCTGCTTTCAGGAGTTCTCTGATTGGCCCAGTGAGCTCTGCGATGTTAGGAGAGAATTTCCCCACATAGTTGACCATCCCCATGAAGCGTTTTGCGTCAGCCACATCTTTGGGTGGTGGCATCTCTCTAATTGCCCTAATCTTCTCAGGATCTGCTTGTATGCCCTCTGAACTGACAACGTGTCCGAGAAATTTGACCTGCTTCACTGCGAACTGACATTTGTCATTCAGAGTTAGGCCCCACTGCTGCAGTCTTTGCAACACTTGGCACCCTGTCATCATGCTCTTTGGGCGTGGCACCGAACACCAGGATGTCATCCGCATGACACAAAGTTCCCTCTAGGCCGTCAAGCATCTGTGTTAAACGCTTCTGAAAGTGTTCTGGCGCGGATGATATTCCAAAGGGAAGCCGATTAAAACAATAACAGCCAAATGGTGTGATAAAGGTGGTGAGTGGGACTGAATCTTTGTGCAAAGGCACCTGCCAAAAACCGGCATTGGCATCCAGTTTGGAAAAAAATCCTAGCTCCAGCTAGCTTAGCTAGCGTCTCATCAACAGCTGGAAGAATATGTCGCTCCCTGCACACATTTTCGTTCAGGCGGGTTAGGTCGACACATATTCTAATTTTTACATTAGGTTTTGGTACTACAACCATTCCTGAGCACCACTCTGTAGCTTCCTCTATGGGAGAAATAACGCCCATTTCCTCCATCCTTTTTAACTCTTCTTGAACTTTTCCTCTTAAGGGCAATGGCACACGGCGTGGCACAGCGAGGGCAAAGGGAGTGGCATTTTCTTTTAATTTAATTTTGTATTCTCCCTCTAGCTTACCTAAGCCTGTGAAAACTCTGGGATATTGTTCTTTGTAGCTTACCTCAGCTGCTGTGATAGCTTGCACAGGGCTGAGCAGGCAGAGGTCTTGTATCGCTGATAAGCCAACAAAGGAGTCACTAACCCTGGCACAACATACACTTGCCGCTTCGCTACAATTCCATTGTGACTAAAATCCGCAGTAAAATGTCCCTTCACCTCTATGGGAGTGTTACTTGGTCCACACCGTCTTTTGTTTGTTGGTAACAGCTTTCCATGTCGCTTTTGTGAATACAAATGTGCCGGGATAGCTGTCACTGCAGCGCCCGTGTCCAACTTGAACGTCATCTGCTGACCATTCACTGCAACCGATTTCTGCCAGAATGTGTTGGATTTTGTACAATTCACTGTGCCCAGGAACAATGTCTCTATGCTTTCATCCAAGACATTTTCCTTAATTTCTTCCACTCTCATTTTCGTTTTACAAACAGCGGCAAAATGTCCCCCCTCAAGAAATATAAGACATTTCTTGCACTCAGCAGTGCACGCGGGACATGCATTGAATGAAATTTCATGTGTCTTCCCACATCTGCCACATTTAGTATTTGCATTATTTTGCACTCTTTCCTTTGGTTTAAAACCACTTTTTCCATCTAGAGAGTATTTCTGTTTGAACTTGAATCTAACTGTATCCATGTTTGCATCTGTGCCATCTGTGCTACTCTGTCTCAACGCAGGCTGTTGCTTTTTAATTTCCTCACTTTGGCGGATTTGTGTGATAGTTTTCACGAGAGTCAACTCAGAATCTAGCTGTAACTTCTCTGAAAGTCCATGGTCTCTGATACCTACGACAAGGCGCTCTCTGATCAACTCGTCTTGGAGAATCCCATACTGACAATGCTCAGCCAGTTGATGCACAGCAGTAATGAACGCTTCAACCGTCTCACCAGACTCCTGGCTACGTTTGTTGAATTTAGCTCTTTCACAGATCACACTATGCTTGCATATGAAATGTTTATCGAACGCTTGCTTTACTTTGTCGTACTTTTTCTTGTCCTCATCCGTCAGTGCTAACGTGTTCAGAACGTCATCCGCCATGTCTCCCATAGTGTAACTAGCGAGTTAACTTGAACTCTTGACTCTGCATTTAGTCCTGCTGCCGCCATGCGGACTCGTTCAAAACTTCGGATCCAATTAGGCCAACTACCAAAGTCTCCGAAGTCAAATGCTTCAGGCGGACTTATTGAAAATAGAGAATCCATCTGTTTTACCTTCCGAATGCTCCTCTAAAACGTTGTATCAACGCAGCTCCACGTTAGCGTTAGCTCTGCTAGCTCACTCGGCCAATTCAAAAGTTCCTTTCTCACGTTGTCCAACTGCACGTATCACTTGCGTCGGGTGATTGTATTTATCTCAGAGGCGAGGACGACGACTTCTGACACCATGTCTTGTACTTTATAGTACTTATATTAGTAATGAATGGACCGGAGACCAAGGCATAACGTTGACCTTTTACTAGGCATATCTTCAAGGAATAACACTCGCGCATGCGCGCTCGTTGTTGTGTTATGTACTTATGGGCACCCGTAGGGGGAGCTGTGGGGTATATATCCGAGACTGGGCGGGTAAATAAAGGCCCTTTCTAGTTCCGGACATCATGCCTGACCCGTCTCCTTTATGCTCCGTGAATCTGATATAACATGGTCTCAGAAGTGGTCACTGTAAGCCACTTACATGAACTGGGATGAAGATATCTCGGCATTTGTGCTAAAAGGAAAAAAAAGGACCTAGCAATTGTGTACTGAAGCCCAGAGTCATACCTATATTTCCTCAGTTGATTTAGTTGATAGAAAGATAGTTTTCCCCCTGGCCCCGCCCCACTAGGTTCCCTAAGTTTATTTTTTCATGTTTGTTATTTTCTATAACTAGTTTGTTATATTCATGTCTATGACTGTGAGAGATGAAGTCTCAGTTGTCCTCAACATCGTTAGTAGTTATGCCGATGTGTATTTGATTCCATTCTACTATACGTGTGTGTAAGCTGTATTGGCTGCAGTATATTTTGAGTTGATGCACTGTACATTATATTTTGCTCCACAGTATGTCGCGAGCGTAGTCTTTCGTTAGGTGCACAGTGCATGTTTTTGATTGGACGAGAGTACCGCGTGCCTCTGTGTGTGTGTATGTGTGTGTATGTGTGTGTGTGTGTGTGTGTGTGTGTGTGTGTGTGTGTGTGTGTGAGACGCCTGTCTAGACGGGTTTGTGTGTCAGAGCTTGTCCGCCGAGCGTGAGAGAGAGAGAGAGACTGCGTTTCACTCAGAGACCAGAAAAAGGATCCGTGTCCAGCAGCAGCTAGGCTGTTACTAGAGTAGCTGAAACCAAGTTAGAGATTAGTTCGTCTGGTGAACTTCGTTCGGTCGGACGTTCTATAGCCAAGTGGAAGCGTGAAGAGGAGATTCGGGACTGTTCACCGCTAGCCTTGTGTGCTAGCCTGGTTAGCTGTTCAGAGGGAGTCGCTAGTTTAGCTAGTTAGCGCTGGCTAGCATCCCACTGTCCACGTGCTTTACGACCACCCGGACTCCAGTCACAACAGCTTCCACCTCATCGGACAGTCCGTCTTCCCCCTTCCACCCTCCCTCAGCTAGTGGACCTTTTCACCCCCTTCCCTCCCGTTTGTACCGGGACCCTAGGACACGCTCACCAACATCGTCTGGCCACCCTACCCCACATTCAGAGCTCCACCCACCCGCGGCACCCTGGTACCATTATAAATTAGGACCTTGTGGAGTTAGAAAACAACGAGACAGGAGACGTGAGAGTAGACGTAGTCGAGGTA
Organism: Lampris incognitus; assembly: GCF_029633865.1. NCBI lineage: Eukaryota > Metazoa > Chordata > Actinopteri > Lampriformes > Lampridae > Lampris > Lampris incognitus. The sequence goes on from NC_079217.1 coordinate 55,154,804, forward strand.
GTTTACTAGCTCCAACTTTGCATGTCATACATTCGACAACGACACTGAACTCTGTCCCGGAAGCGGAAGTGCATTATCTCTTAGGTGAATGTCTCTAGTTATATAGATGTGGGTCACCACACAGGCCCCCCCAGAATTCACCTACACAAAACAATGCAAAACAGCAAAAGCGCAAGTCATGAACATAAAAATAGACTCTACAACAGAACAGTCAATGACATAGTGCAAAGTCACGGGGAAAACAAGTGACGAGTCGGGGGGCGGACCCTGCGGCCATAACGGCTGCGCTTCACAGGAGGGGAAACAGATGGGGCCGAAACCCGGGCCATAGGCGGGGCCGAAGCAGGAACAGAGGCAGGTGCCGGGGCCGACCTAGGAGGGAGTCCCCGCCGCGGGGGTAGGGCCAATTGCATTGGCTCCCCAATGTCCAAGTGAGCGGGCTTGAGACGGTCTATGGCGACCCGCTCCGGCCTGCGATATTATGAACCCTACATAGGCCTCGCCAAAATCCCGTTTCTGGCTTTGTCACGTGTGCGCCACTGTAGCAACGCGAAAATATGTTGTTATGGGGTTAGCGCTCATCAAGGAAACGCTGTACACCCACAATTTAACCTGTCTAAGTTATCCACAATCAACATTAACGTTTTTAACTCAATCTTTGCTTGCTCCACGTTTGAGCATAGGATACTTCACCCCTTATCATGACTACAAACAAAACGAGCTCCTATATTGTAGTAATATGACTTTTACATTTATACACAGGTAGCAACTTACTGATCAGCTTTCTTAAATGTGAGAAAGTCTATTTATTAGATATATGTTCATTTTCAGACAACTAACGTTACTTACCTCCGTTCTGTTGTTGACAGCCAGCAGTCCAAAATTACAAAAGCAGCCAGCTGTCCAAAATTGCGAAAAATACAAAATTACAAAATTGAAGGTAGCTAACGTTAGCTTTGCTTCGCACCGAGTTGATAGTTGATTGTTTCCTTAGCAACGCAGCGGAAATCCGGCGTCCGTTCGCGAGATTTGGGACAGGGTACGGGATTTTGGCGAGGGCTATGTAGGGTTCATAATATCGCCTCCGGCCTGCCCCCCATGTCCACCACAAAGTTCTTATCCCCCGCCTCCAGGACGCGGAAGGGCCCGTCGTATGGGGGCTGCAGCGGGGACCGATGGCTGTCGTGCCTAATGAAGACGTACCTCGCCGATGGCAGATCCTTGGGGACGTAGGACCGGGGGAGGCAGTGTTGAGACATCGGAACGGGAGCGAAGGCACCGGCAGCGCTCCGGGACGCACTGAGGTGAGAGGCGGCCGACCAGGGAGCCGTAGCATCCGGAAGAAACTCCCCCGGAACTCGCAGGGGCTGGCCATACACCAGCTCAGCGGAGGAGGTCTGGAGGTCTTCCTTCGGGGCCGAACGCAGGCCGAGCATGACCCATGGGAGCCGGTCCATCCAGTCGCAGCCAGTGAGGCTTGCCCGCAGAGCGGCTTTCATGTCCCGATGGAACCGCTCACAAAGTCCGTTGCTCTGCGGGTTGTACGCCGTAGTGCGGTGGATCTTCATCCCCAGGTGCTCAGCGACCGCCGTCCAGAGCTCCGAGGTAAACTGGGAGCCCCGGTCGCTCGTGATGTCACCCGGCGTGCCGAAACGGGCCACCCAGCAGCCGATGAACGCCCGTGCTACCTCTGCTGCCGTCGTGGAGGACAAGGGAATAGCCTCTGGCCACCTGGTGGCCCTGTCCACAATAGTGACAAATAGTAACGGCTGCCAGCCCCCCCCCCCCCACCCACTGCTCACACACGGCCCCCACGGCGTAGTCGGAGGCATCCGTTGTAAGGGCTATGGGGGCGGCAGCCGACGGGTGAGCTAGCAGCGCAGCGTTGGCCAGCGCGGTCTTGGCGGCCACAAAAGCCTCGTCCATCCCCGAAGACCAGTCCAGCTTGTCCTTAGACTTCTTACCCCGCAGGGCCTCATACAGGGGACGCATGATGTGGGCGGCACGGGGCAGGAAACGGTTATAAAAGTTCACCATGCCCAGGAATTCCTGCAGCGACTGTACAGTGCGGGGGCGGGGGAACATGGTGACAGCCTCAACCCTGGCAGGGAGGGGAACGGCCCCCTGTGGAGTGATGTGGTGCCCGAGGAAGGTGATGGACGACTCCCCGAACTGACACTTAGCTGGGTTGATGATGAGGCCGTGTTCGCTGAGCCTGTCAAACAGCTGTCTGAGGTGCGTCATGTGTTCCTCCGCCGACGCGCTGGCCACGAGGATGTCGTCTAAGTACACAAACAAAAACGGCATGTCGCGGAGCACAGAATCCATAAGGCGCTGAAACGTCTGCGCCGCCCCTTTAAGGCCGAAAGGCATACGTAAAAACTCAAAGAGCCCAAAGGGTGTGATGACAGCCGTTTTTGGGACATCCAGTGGGTGGACCGGCACTTGGTGATACCCCCGCACTAAGTCGATTTTGGAATAGATGGCAGCGCCCGCCAGGTGGGTAGAGAAATCTTGTATGTGCGGTATGGGGTACCGGTCGGGGGTCGTGGCATTGTTTAGGCGACAGTAGTCCCCGCACGGGCGCCAACCCCCGTTGGCCTTAGTAACCATGTGAAGAGGGGAAGCCCACGGGCTGTCAGAACGGCGGACAATGCCGAGGCGCTCCATAGTCAAAAACTCCTCCCTGGCTATTGCGAGCTTGGCCGAGTCGAGGCGTCAGGCCCGGGCGTAAACTGGGGGGCCCACTGTGGTGATATGATGTTCCACGCCGTGCTTGGCCACCGCCGAGGAGAAGATGGGTGTGGTGAGCTCGGGGAAATTTGCGAGCAGGCGTTGGTATGGATCCCCGGTGGAGAGTGTGTTAGCGAGGCACAGCGCTCCAGCGCCCCCAAGCGTGCAGGGGTATGACGCAAAAGAGACGGCATCAATCACGCGACAGTTTTTAACATCCACCAGCAGGTTGAAAGCACAGAGGAAATCCGCACCTAGGAGCGGCGTGGATACAGCAGCCATCACAAAGTCCCAGCCGAAACGTCGGCCGCCAAAACACACGTCCACATGTCTGATACCGTACGTCCGAATGGACGTGCCGTTGGCGGCGTCCATCTGGGGGCCGTGACTGTCGGTCATCGTGTCCACAGCTTGTGCTGGTAGTATGCTGCGTTGAGCGCCAGAGTCAACCAGCAGCCGTCGGCCCGACAAGGAGTCTCTGATGAACAACAGCTTGCAGTCACGGCCGGCGCCCATAGCCGTTAACGAGCGCCGGCCTTGGCGTTTCCCTGAACCCTGTAACTGCAGGGTTTGCGACACTGTTTTGCTTTTGCCCCAAACCTGGCATGGTAATAACAGAGCCCGTCGTCAGGTTGGCGGCGGGCTGTCACCGCAGCCGCGGTGTCCATATAGTCGTACACAGGTGGTGGTGGGGCGGTCTGGTGGGGTAGCAGGGCATGCACAAACTGTTGCCGGTTGGCCAGGAAAACCCTGTCTGCTTCAGCAGCCAGAGAACGGTAGTCCTTGGAGGCGGCGAGAGGAGAACTGGCCAGTGCTGTGCGTACAGGTGCGGGGAGCTGCCTCAGAAAAATGTGTGTGAAAAGAAAGGCCGGATCAGCCGATCCCAGCACAGACAGCATTTTTCCCATTAACTCAGACGGTTTGCCGTCGCCGAGGCCATTCGGGGACAGTAAACGGTCTGCCTTCTCCAGCTCCGACAGTTCAAATAGTTTCAGGAGGAATGTCTTTATAGCATCGTACTTGCCAGCAGCTGGCGGAGCTTCCAACAGTGTCATTGCTCGCGCCGTTGTCGATGCGTCTAGTACGTGGAAGTACTGCGTTGCATCCTGCGTTATCCTTCTCAGCTGGATCTGGGCTTCCACATGTTGAAACCACGGCCGTGGATTATGCTGCCAAAAGTCGGGTAGCTTCACAGTAGCGGTGTAAATGCTAGCGTTAGCAATAGCCATGTTGTTAGCACCGGCGTCGTCGTTGTCAGACATACTCGTATTAGTAGTTCGATCACGTCGGGGTCACCAATGTGGAGTTAGAAAACAACGAGACAGGAGACGTGAGAGTAGACGTAGTCGAGGTAGTTTACTAGCTCCAACTTTGCATGTCATACATTCGACAACGACGCTGAACTCTGTCCCGGAAGCGGATATTATATTTTTGTTTTATTATAATATATATTACATCTGATTATTATACTGTATATATATTGTTATGTCTGCACAAATCGACAATGCTGCATTTGATTTGGTGCTGTTCTATTGTGCTGGGATCGATTGGTGATGCCTGCGGGCTCTGGGTTGTTTGATCGGGTCTGCCTTTGATGCTGTGTCAGTCTAAATAAAGAATGCCACGGAGAGGTTGGGTCGAGCGACAGCGCTGTGTCCTGACGTGATTTCTAAATACAATATTGGCGACGAGGATGGCTGATATCTCCCTCCCACCACCTGCCCCCTTCCTGGCATTACCTAGCGAGCCTCCGGTACCATGGACTCGCTGGCTACATAGTTTTGAAAATTACATCATCGCCTCAGGGCTCGACGACGTGAGCCAGGCTAGGAAGACGGCTCTGTTGCTACACTGCTTGGGAGCAGAGGGTCATCGTGTGCTCGGGACTCTGGGGAACGTCACAAACTTTGACGAAGCTGTGGGACTTATGAGCACCATTTCGCTGCTCCACAGAGTGCCCTCCTTCGGCGATTTATATTCCGTCAGCGACACCAACTGCCTGGTGAGTCTGTGCGGCAGTACGTAGCTAATTTGCAAGGGCTAGCTAGCTCATGCAAGTTTGGCGCACTTCAGGAGGAGATGGTTCGCGACCAGCTAATCGAACACACCAACAACGCAAAGGTGCGTGAGACTCTGCTGCTGGAAAAAGACGATCTGCTGCTGTCCAGAGCAATTACCATCGCACTACAGGTTGAGGGAGCAGCTGAGTGTGCTGCTATGCTAAATACACAGCAAGTGGCCACCTCCAGTCAAGCTGCCAACGACTCCTCCCTCTACTCACGGCTGCCCCTCGGGACGCAACCCAGCCAGAGCGAGGCGGGCGCCGACTCCACTGGGGACGTCTTGCAACTGCAACGACGGCGTTCTCGGCCCCGCCCTCAACAGTCCTGTGGTAAGCACAATCACTTTGCCAACGTCTGTCGATCTTCCCCGGCTGGGTCAGAGGGCCACATCCCCCAGTCTTCAACCGCCGTCATTCACAAGGTGAGCTCTGGGCCAGTGTCATTCAAATCATGCACAGTCAACATTAATGATGTGTGCATCCCCCTGCTGTTGGACACCGGTGCAGGTGTGTCTCTCCTGAATGTTGATACCTACAGTCAATTTTTCGGTTCACTGCCGCTGTCCGCACCCTCAGCTGTCCTCTGTGGGTATGGTGACTCAAAAAACGATCTGGTTGGCTCTCTCCAAGTGACTGTCCGCTATGGAACCAAGCTGGTGCCCAATGCAGTTTTTCATGTGGCACGCCGTGGGGCCAACCTGATGGGCCTGGACCTGTTCTCCGCTATGGGGTTCTCCGTCTTAGACACAAGGGGGGCAGCAATCCTGACTGTTGCCACACCTTGGCAGCAGAAGTGGCCATCGCTGTTTATGGGGCTGGGCTGCCTCTCCGCCTTCGCCCATCAACCTCTCCTCAACCCTGCTGTGAAATCTGTCATCCAACCACTGCGCCGCATCCCGTTGGCTCTCCGTGATGGGGTCTCCGCCGAGCTGCAACAACTGCTGGAAGCTGCCATCATTGAACCGGTGGACGCGTCACCTTGGGTCTCAAACCTCATGGTGGCTAGGAAGAAGTCGGGGGGCCTGCGTGTCTGCGTCGATCTACGTGCAGTAAATAAGGCAGTGGTCCTTGATAAGTATCCACTGCCCACCTCAGAAGAACTCACTGCTCAGTTCTATGGCTCTGAGGTGTTCTCCAAGCTCGACCTCAGACAGGGGTACTTACAGGTGCCCCTCCACCCCAGCAGCCAAAACCTCACAGCCTTTGTGACTCATGCAGGAGTGTTTCGCTACACCAGGATGCCTTTCGGTCTCAGCTCCGCCCCTAGCTGCTTCCAGAAAATCATGGTCTCCGTGCTGGCTGGCATACTGGGCGTGGCCATTTATCTGGACGATATAGTGGTACACGGGCCCACCAGTGAAATCCACGACAAGCGCCTCAACATGGTCTTCGCAGCCCTGTCCAAGCACAAGCTAACTCTCAATGCTGAGAAATGTGTCCTCTCTGTGCCAGCCATCGACTTCGTGGGGTTCCGGCTGTCAGCGAGCGGTGTAACTCCACTACAATCCAACGTGGACGCCATTCAGGCCATCCCTGAGCCCAGCTCGGCCGCCCAGGTCGCCTCCTCCCTGGGTATGACAAGTTACTACCTGAGGTTTCTTCCCCAGTACTCTGCGACCACAGCCCCCCTGCGTCAGCTGCTGCGTAAGGACAAGCCATGGGTGTGGTCAAAGGCATGCAGTGACGCTGTGCGTGATCTCAAGACTCAACTGACTTCACCAGCAGTGTTGGCTCACTTCGACATCTCCAGCTCCACCTTTGTGACCTGTGACGCATCAGCCGCAGCGATAGGGCCCTCTCAGCCCTGGGAACACCTGCAGTTGGACATTTGTAGTGAGATCCATGGAATTCCCCACCACCAATGCTTCATGGTGGTCGCCTTCGATCTACACTCAAAATGGCCTGAACTCACCTCTTCCGGCACTGTGACCTCACAGATCATCATCGACTTCCTGGACTCTCTTTTCTCTTGCTGGGGCCTCCCAAAGACCATCACCACTGACAACGGCCCACAGCTGGTCTCTGCTGAGTTCACTGCTTATCTCGAAAGCAAGGGCATCCGTCATATACACACTGCGTACTACCACCCCCAGGCCAATGGCGGCGTTGAACGTTTTCACCAGTCACTGAAGAACGGCCTCAGAGCACACATGGCCCAAGGGTGCTCTTTCACCGCAGGCCATCCGTCACGCTCTGCTGCTAGTCCATGGGCCAGAGCCCAAAATTTCCTATTTCGGTACACTCAAGGTGGCAAAACTTACTTATAATTTTTGAAAGGATCCATGTCTGTAGATGATATTTTGGTATGATAACCATTCCTGAGTGGCAGCTGTATCACAGTTATCAGCTCATGAAGTTAACCACCCCCTAAAGTAAATTGCATTTTAGACGCTGGTGCATATCCTGGTTTAGCCTCATGGTCAGGACATTTTTCAATGTTCTATAATATTGTCTTTGGTATCATTTTAAGGGGGACCTTCTTAGCTTTCATTCAAGCCCTGTTGTGGATATTTTTCACAAATATAGAGGTCACGAGCTCTTCAACCTGTCAATAACACACATCTTTCTGCAATGTTCGCCTAAACTATATACTTTCTTTTAGCCCTGTGGCATCTAGGAATATCAGGGACACAAAACACAAAAACTGGAATACTCACAGGACTGTAAAGATTCAGGAAATGTATAATATACCCATACTATTTCATTGTGTGAGGTGATTGTGAACCTTAAATTAGAAGGGCATTATTACTAAGAAACTAACTAGACCAAAGCCAGTTAGTCCATGGGTCAGACCAGATATCGATATCACCCAAGGTGACACAACTTCACTGGTGCCATTTTATTTGGTACACTAACAGAAGTAAAATAATACATGATAACCTTTCCAAATGAGCAGCTATTTCATTTTTCTTTCAGGAAACCCGTTTCTGTGCCTCTCACGATTGTGTATTCGCCCAGATTTTTACAAATATAGCATTTCAACACCCCTGGTACTGATTAGCCTAGCTTAAACTCTGGGACAGTTCTTAGTTGGCCAACAACCAAGGATAACCAGTACTGTGTACTTCCATTCATTGTGCTAAGCTAGGCTAACGTGCAGCCAGATAGCTTTCTACTAAACACATATAGAGGAAACTGGTATCTATCTTTTTGACTCACTCTGGAGAAGATTGTAAGCTAATTTCCCATAATGTTAGCATGTTCTTTTAATGTATATGTTAATATGATTAGTTAAAGTGGCTACGAGGAACTTTCATCTTGTGTTGATTTTAGCGGCCTCATGTGGACAAAATACAGCTGTTGCATAGCAACTAGGTAATGTATCTATTTGTGGCTATGTAAGATAAATAATGGTAATATGACGCTGGTGAAGCAAAGTAAACTTTGTTTTAGTAGTGTTCATACACCTAAGTTACATGTATTTGTTTGTATGTGGCAGGTGAAAACTGACTGAATATGGCCACTGGTGAACAAGCAAGTTTTTACCCAATACCAAAGCGCCCACGGGTGGAGTGCATTATCCACTGTTCTGATGATACAGATAAGCTGGTTTCACTACAAAGTGTCGACTCATGGAGAACTCTGCTCAGGGCAGCTCAGATACGAAATCATGCACCAGTTTTGAAACTGGCAAAAGACATTCCTGAGGGACAGATTCCAGCAATCTACTACCACAGAAAGTGTCGCAGTATCTTCACTATGAAGCAAATTCTTGATGGCCTCCTTGCAAAAGAAAAGAAAAGTTGTGTCTCTGCTGAAGAGAAACAATCTAAGAGAGTAGCTCGACATGCTCCAAGTACATCTAGGACTTATGATGCAGAGTGCATATTTTGTCAGAAAAACAGCAAATATTCCAAGAGACAGAATACGAGAGAAGTACTGGTGCAGTGTCGAGAACTGCGAGCTGATGCAAAGATCAGGAGTGCAGCCACAAAGAAAAGGGACAGCAGAATCCTTGCCATTGTGAGTAGAGACCTTGTAGCAGCTGAAGGGCACTACCACAGGTCATGCTATAGACTTTACACCAAAGAAGAGGTTTCCAAAGGAGAGGTTGCCAGCAATGAAGATGATGATGCTGCAGCCCAGTATGAAGCTGCTGTGAATAAGGCATACAATGAGCTGTTCCTCTTCATCAGGATGGAGCTTTTTGGCAATCCTCAAGTGATGACAATGACTGATCTCTCTTCTGGACTGGTAGCTTCAATGAACTCCCAAGGCATTGCCCAAGTCAAGGAATCAACCAAGAAGCACATAAGGCGAAACCTGGAGAGTGAGTTTGCTGGAGCCTTGCAGATATTCCCTGATGAGAAAGGAAAATTCCTCCTCTATCCCGATAACTTGTCCATGAGGGAACTTGCCAAAGAAAATCAGTCTCTCAAAAGGGAGCTGCAGACCCTGAAAAGTGTCAGTGCATAAGATGTTATAGCCAAAGCAGCCATCAAATTGAGAGCAGACATTAAAAGTCAAGATGTTCCTCAAACCTGACCGCCTGAAGTCAAACCAGAAGCAGAATGTCCTACCATTCCAGAGTCGCTCATTATCTTCCTGTACTCTCTACTCACAGGCTCAAATGATCCTGATCATGCATCCCAGAGAGTGCAGTGCCTTCTGCAGTCATTTGGCCATGACATAGTATATGCAGTGACATGTGGAAATACCAAGCCTTCCAAGCACATTGTTCTGCCATTCAGTGTCAAATCGTTGACAGGAAATGTAGAGTTGATAAACATCCTCAACCGACTTGGTCACAGTGTGTCCTATTCACAGATGGAAGAGATCAACAATGCCCTGTGTCTCCAGAAACTCTCATCATCAGGGAGTGGCATTGCTCTTCCAGCTAACATCCATCCTGGCATATTCACAACTTTGGCCTGGGACAATATCGACCGTCTTGAAGAAACTGTCAGTGGTGAGGGAACATCTCACAGAGTCAATGGGATTGCTGTGCAAGCAAAGCCAGTCAACCCACTTCCTGTCCAACCCATGCCCACTGTTCCCAAAACAAAGAAGAGAAGCATTGATGGACCCCCACCAATGTTACCAACTTACAATGCTGGACAACGGGTAGGGCCACCACAAAGCAAAAAGTCAGATGCCGATACTGCAGCCAATACTAAGCTTGCCAGAGAGAAAAACCTTCTTTGGGTCCTAGCACGCATATCACAACAAGAAGAACAGTCAGTCAGCAGCTGGACAGGCTTCAACATCCTGACTCGAGGAGAGATGACGGTCATCCCCGACAATATAGGCTATCTGCCTACCATCAATGCTCCTGCGACACAAATGTCTACTGTCAACGAGGTGCTTAACCAGTCACTGAGCATCATGCAGTGCTTAGGCCTGAGGAAGATTGTCTGTGTCTTTGACCAAGCCCTGTATGCGAAGGCTGTCGAGATCACATGGAAACACCATGACAAGTTCCATGATATCATCGTTAGGCTTGGGGTATTCCACACCATCTGCACACTGCTGGCAATAATAGGAAAGCGTTTCCAAGATGCTGGACTCAAAGACCTCTGCATTGAGTCTGGCATGATTGCAGAAGGCTCAATTGCTGGTGTTATGGATGGCCGCAAGTACAGCAGGGCAGTGCGACTACACAAGCTCCTGTATGAGGCTCTCATGCGACTGACCTTGAATGGTGTCCTGTCCTGGTTTGAAGAAACTCACAGGAATGACATGGTTCACCTGAATGAGACACTGAAGACCATTGACAGCCTTGGGAAAGAAGTCTCACAACATGCTTTGAAGGAGGTCCTCGAGAACAGCTCTTGTACACGCATCATGGATCTATTTGAAGTCTACTGTGAGTTCCTTAGAGGTGGAAACGGCAGCCTCTCGAACTTCTGGATGTCCTATTTGGACATGGTTGAAATCTTGTTGGGGCTCATCCGAGCATCCAGAGAGGGAGACTGGATGCTACACTTGGCTAGCATTCGAGCAATGATCCCATGGTGCTTTGCTTATGACAGGATGAATTATGCACGCTACCTCCCCTACTACTACGCCCAGATGTCTGAGCTGCCCATCACACACCCAGATGTGTACACAGAATTCATGGAAGGAGGCTTCACAGTCCAACTGGGCTCCACCAATCCCTTTGGCCGAATCCCTGTTGACCAAGCTATAGAAGAAACGGTGAACAAAGACACCCAAACAGCTGGAGGGACAAAGGGATTCAGCTTGAAGCCAGGAGCTGTGACCAAATATTATCTCACAGCTGAGTATAGAAGCATGTACCTCAGACAGCTGAGAGACCTGACAGGTCAAGGCAGGTGCAAATGGTCTCATCCAGATCTACAGAGTCCAAGGATCAAGAGAGATGAAGCAGATGTCCAGTCTCTCATGGACCTTATGGAGAATAACTGGCTCAATCCTATGTCCCCTGATGAGATTGATTTGGTTAGCCTCTCCACTGGCAACATGGCTCCACCTGATATGACCATAGATCTCTTCAGAGCTCTTGAGAAAGGAGAAGAGGCCTACCAAGCATTCCAGCAAACAAGGTTAGATGCAGACCCACCACCTGTGAAATTCCACGACAAGATGACCAAGCAAAGTCTGAAAACATTCTCCAATGTCAGCACAAAACAAGCTCATGGAAAGAAAGCACAGGATGTGGTTCTGAAGGCAGATAGAAACCTTTTCATCACATGATCCTGGTGGCTGAAAGCAGGAAGGTGAATCTGAAGGATGTCCTTGCCTACCCATTGGGCCCACTACCATGGGCACTGGCAAATGCTGATGGGTCCTTACGAAAAACAAACAAGGCTGCACTTGCCAGAGAGCTTGAAAAGAATGTATCTCCTGCAGAAGACATCCCAATCCCATCTACTTCCATCATTGATGGGATGAGCCTGGTCCAAAAAATGAATGGCAACAACAAAACCTTTGCACAGGTGGCAGAGTCAGCCTTGACCCAGGTCCTCCATGAGGGAGCACAGAGTGGGAGGATTGATGTTGTTTTTGATGTCTATCACCAGACTTCGATCAAAGATGCTGAACGACTGAACCGGGGTGGAGACATCACTCTCCAGTACAAGAATCTTGCAGGGGGACACCACGTCCAGCAGTGGAGAAAATTTCTGTGCAGTTCCTCCAACAAGACCAGTCTCATCAAGTTTCTGGTGGAAGAGTGGAAACTCCCACGATACAGAGCTATGCTGCATGGCAAGGTGTTGTACATGACCTGTGAGGAAACCTGCTACAAGTTGACAGAAGATGGGTGTGAGGAAGCAGCAGAACTGCACTCCACACATGAAGAAGCTGACACCCGTCTGCTCCTGCATGCATTGCATGCAGCAAATGCGGGCTCAAAGTCAGTTATCATCACAGCTGAGGACACTGATGTCATGGTGCTTTGTCTTGGCTTCCAGAAGGACATCATCTGTCCCATCTACCAGAAGTGTGAGACTCAGAACCGCACACGGTTTGTCGACATCACCAAACTGGCAAGTTCACTTGGAGACAGCATCTGTGACAGCCTAATTGGCTTACATGCCTTCACAGGCTGCGACACTGTCAGTGCATTCGCTGGTCGAGGGAAGCTGAATGCCCTGAAGATAATGAGAAAGCACACTTCCTGCCAAGAGACTTTTAGTCAACTGGGACAGACATGGAATGTGAGTGATGAGCTGTTCCAGAAAATTGAGCAGTTCACCTGTCGGATGTATGTTGCTAATAGCAGCACTGCTGAGGTGAACAAACTGCGTTACCAGCTCTTCTGCACCAAAAGGGGAGAGGTTGAGTCCAGCCAGCTGCCACCATGTAGAGACTGTCTCTTTATGCATGTTCAACGAGCCAACTATCAGGCAGCAATATGGAAGTGCTGTCTGCAGGCTAACCCTGTGGTGCCAAGCCCTACTGAGTATGGATGGACAGATGATGAAGGCAAGCTGGCCATTTACTGGATGCGCTCCCCACCTGCACCAGATGTGGTCTTGGAAATGCTAACATGCAAGTGTGTGCATTCATGCAAAATGCCAAGCTGCATGTGCCTGTCAAATGGACTTCCATGCACAGACATGTGCAGGTTACAGACCTGCAGTAACCAAAAACAGCAGGATGGTCCAGAACTGGACTTTGAACTTGGGGAGTCAGATGATGAGAGAAACGAGCAGTTTGATGAATGACAGTGTGATGATTCTGATGGTATTACTGTGGTAGTAGTCTATTGATGCACAGGATGTTGATTCTGGACTTGGTTACCCAGAGCTTGATAACAATAATGTAACCATATTCACATATACCCATTACCCTACCCATTACCATTACATATACCCACTAATGATATGGGATTACATGTATCATTGACTAAGTATATGTAAATGTCAATGTTGTTTAAAATATTAAAATAGTTCATTACCTCACTATGGTATTCCTTTTTATCATGTATTTTGATTGTGTATTTAAACAAATGTATAGAGACCAGTTTGTGACCTAACTGGCTTTGGTCTAGTTCTCATTTAAGGCTCACAGTCACCTCACACAATGAAATAGTATGGGTATATTATACATTTTCTGAATCTTTACAGTCCTGTGAGTATTCCAGTTTTTGTGTTTTGTGTCCCTGATATTCCTAGATGCCACAGGGCTAAAAGAAAGTATATAGTTTAGGCGAAAATTGCAGAAAGATGTGTGTTATTGACGGGTTGAAGAGCTCAAGTGACCTCTATATTTGTGAGAAATATCCACAACAGGGCTTGAATGAAAGCTAAGAAGGTCCCCTTTAAAATGATACCAAAGACAATATTATAGAACATTGAAAAATGTCCTGACCATGAGGCTAAACCAGGATATGCACCAGCGTCTAAAATGCAATTTAGTTTAGCGGGTGGTTAACTTCATGAGCTGATAACTGTGATACAGCTGCCACTCAGGAATGGTTATCATACCAAAATATCATCTACAGACATGGATCCTTTCAAAAATTATAAGTAAGTTTTGCCACCTTGAGTGTACCGAAATATCGTCTGGCCCATGGACTATGCACTATCGGGCCACACAGCACTCGACCACAGGCGTCTCCCCAGCCTCTCTCATGCTAGGCCGGGAACTGTGCATGCCCCTTGACAGGCTCCGCCCCTCCACACCTCAGGCACCTCCCTCTGGGGTCAGAGCCTCAGTCACTCGTCAGCAGATGCAGATGAAGCAACGGTTTGACCAGTCAAAACGAACCAGGGTGCCAGACATCAATGAGTAAGACTGGGTCAGGGTCCGCAGGCCCCACAGGGACAATAAAATGGCTTCATACTGGTCCTCTCCTCTCCAAGTCACCCGTCAGCTGGGCCCAGCCACTTACCTCCTCAGCGATGGCACTCGGTGGCACTTCGGCCTGCCCAGCCTCAGGCCGCCCCGCGACCTGTTCGCACACGTTTACACCCTGGCCACCTAGAGGACTTTGTGTCAACCTTTCATGTTTGAAATCCTGCCGGGGGGGGGGGGGGGGATGTTATGTCTGCACACATCGACAATGCTGCATTTGATTTGGTGCTGTTCTATTGTGCTGGGATCGATTGGTGATGCCTGCGGGCTTTGGGTTGTTTGATCGGGTCTGCCTTTGATGCTGTGTCAGTCTAAATAAAGAATGCCACGGAGAGGTTGTGTCGAGCGACAGTGCTGTGTCCTGACGTGATTTCTAAATACAATATATATATATTGTGCATTTATTGTGTTTTATATTAAAGCGGTATTATTGTTACCGCCGGTGCCCTCCCTTTTAGTTTAGTTAGCTATACGAGTATCCACCTGTACATTCCTTTATGTCCATAGCGGGACGCCGGCGGCAGCGGTCAGCGACAGGGAAATACAGTAAGTTTAGTGAGTTTCAGTAATTGTAGTTTTGGGTTTACTGAGCTATCATAGGTTTGTAGCCCCCGCTACAAATTGGGTTAATAACCGGAGTCTCGGTGATGTGTGCACGATAGCTAGCGAGCTTCAAAGCTAACTAGCGTTAGGACACTGGTCACAGCACGGGCTAGCATCCACACGAGGGGAGACGATGGACCGTTTTCAAGTTCCTCTACCGGCGCAATTCAATTTCAGCAAGCCAGAGGAGGGACCGAAATGGATTCAGAGATTCGAGAGGTTCCGTATAGCTTCAGGCTTGGAGCTACCGTCCGAAGAGAACCAGATCAACACCCTTATATACACTATGGGAGTAGAGGCAGAGGATGTGCTAACTTCACTTCGTCTCACGCCAGATGAAGCAAACGCGCACGGCACGGTGAAGGCCAGGTTTGATGCGCACTTTGTAGTACAGGTGAATGTGATATTTGAACGAGCTAAGTTGAATCAGAGACACCAAGAAGTAGGTGAGACAGCTGTTAGTTTTATTACAGCACTTCATTGCCTAGCAGAGCATTGTGGTTATGGTGAACTACACAGTGAGATGATTCGTGATAGGCTAGTAGTGGGGCTAAGAGATAAAAAGCTATTTGAGCAGCTGCAAATGGACGCGGCGTTGACGCTAGATAGAGCGGTCATTAGGGTTCGCCAGAGCGAGCAAGTCAAAAAGCAGCAAGACATTCTTAGAAGCAACTTCAGAGCAGCAGAGGCAAGCACAGAATTGGATGCTGTTAGTGCAAGTTGGAGAAACGGCGGGAGAGAGAAGCAGAGAGGGGCAAGGGCGCCAGACCAGAGTACGTCATACCGTGCACAATGCAAAAGATGTGGGAAGGATGCGCATAGCATGCAACTATGTCCAGCTCGCGATGCAGTCTGTAACTTCTGCAAGAAAAGGGGGCATTATGCAAAAGTCTGCCGATCAAACACTGTAGGAGAAGTAAACATGGCCGACAGTGACAGCAAAGAGGACGTTGCATTCTTAGGCTCTGTTAATGCAGAAGATTCTGAAGCTCCGTGGCTGATAAAGCTGAAATTAGCTGACATAAAGACAGAATTCAAGATCGACACAGGAGCTGATGTGACTGTGATCCCAGCAAGTCTGTACAGTACATGGCAGTTTAGTGAGCTGGAGAAGACAGGGAAAATACTGCTAGGGCCAGGGCAGACATGGCTACCTGTACAAGGCAAATTCTCAACCACTCTCAGCAGCGACAACAGACACACAACTCAGGATGTGTATGTAGTGCCGGGTCTCAGACTCCCACTACTGGGCCGCCCAGTCATAAAAGCACTAGGTTTGGTTGCGAGGGTAGAGGCTGTTAGTTTAGACAGCACAGAGGCTGTAAAAGAACAGTTCCCCAAACTATTCCAGGGGCTAGGGAAACTAGAAGGGGAATATAAGATTGTGCTAAAAGCAGATGCAGAGCCATTCTCCCTTACCACTCCAAGGCGCATATCTCTCCCTCTCCTACCGAAAGTGAAACAGGAGCTGACCAGGATGGAGTCATTGGGAGTGATCTCAAGAGTCGAGCAGCCTACAGACTGGTGCGCAGGCATGGTGGTCGTACCAAAGCCTAACGGGACAGTACGAATCTGTTCAGACCTCACAAAGTTGAATGACGCTCTGAAGAGAGAAAGACACATACTCCCTTCAGTAGAACACACTCTGGGCCAGCTGGAAGGAGCCAGAGTGTTCTCCAAATTAGATGCGAATTCAAGCTTCTGGCAAATACCACTTTCACAAGAGTCTGCCCTGCTCACCACGTTTATAACACCCTTTGGCAGGTACCGTTACAATCGCCTTTGTTTTGGCATCTCGTCAGCGCCAGAGCACTTTCAAAGGCGGATGTCCCAGATCCTGGAGGGGCTGGATGGAGTGCTGTGCCTGATGGATGACGTGTTGGTGTTTGGGAAAACAAAGGCCGAGCATGACCACCATCTGAGAGCAGCGCTGACCAGACTGCAAGGTGCGGGGGTCACACTAAATGAGAAGTGTGACTTCTCCAAGAGGAAAATCAAGTTCCTGGGGCAGATAGTGGAGGGCTCAGGAGTCAGCGCCGACCCGGATAAGGTGAGGGCCGTGTCTGCAATGAAGGAGCCACAAAATGTCAGCGAAGTCAGGCATTTCCTCGGTATGGTGAACCACCTAGGTAAATTCCTGCAACACCTAGCAGAGCGAACCAGACCACTCAGAGACCTGCTCAGGAAAACAAACATGTGGACATGGGGGAGTGCACAACAGAAAGCATTTGCGGAGATAAAAAGAGAGCTGAGTACTCCACCTGGACTTGCGTTGTATGACCCTGAAGCTGAAACCACTGATGCATCTTCATATGGGCTGGGAGCGATCCTCCTCCAGAAACGGGAAAACGGACAGGAAAACCTGTCGCATATGCATCCAGGGTGCTGAGCAGTACAGAGCAGAGATATGCTCAAGTTGAAAAGGAGGCTCTCGCTACCACGTGGGCATGTGAGCGGTTTTCTGAATTCCTTATTGGCATCACATTCCACGTAGAAACTGATCATAAGCCCCTTGTTCCACTCCTGGGCTCCAAGCACCTGGACGAGTTGCCTCCTCTGATCCAACGGCTACGCATGAGATTGATGAGGTACAGCTACACCATCTCCCACGTCGCAGGCAAGAGCATAGCCTCAGCGGACATGCTGTCACGGGCTCCTGTGGAGGATACAGGGGACAGAAGACTGGAGGAGGAAACTAACCTGTGTGTGGATGTTGTTATGTCCAGTCTGCCAGCCACTGACAAAAGGCTGCAGGAAATACACACACATCAGTGCAACGATGAAGTCGTCATACAGCTAAAGAGGTTCTGTGCAGAAGGATGGCCTGATAAGTTTACAATCGACAGGGCATTCCAGCCTTATTTATAGTTCGCTGGAGAACCTACTGTACAAAATGGCCTGCTCCTGAAAGGTAATAGAATTGTAATACCACAGTCACTCCGAGACGACATATTAGGGAAGCTGCACAAGGGACACCTTGGCATCACTAAGTGTAGAGAGAGGGCAAAACAGTTTGTATGGTGGCCCAGCCTAAGCACACAACTGCAGAAAATGATTGAGGGCTGTGATGTGTGTGCAAGAGAGAGAGTGAACTTCAAAGAAACACTGCTGCCCTCCGAATTCCCAGATAGGACTTGGTCTAAGGTAGGGGCTGATCTCTTTCAGTTTAATGACAAGCAGTACTTGATAGTAGTTGACTACTTCTCACGATTTTTTGAGGTTGCAAAGCTTACGTCTACAACCTCTGAAGCAGTGATAGAACACACCAAGTGAATCTTTGCTCGCCACGGCATAGCCGACACTGTCCGGATGGATAATGGTCCGCAGTTTTCCTCAGAGTGCTTCAGTCACGTTACCTCCGGCCCGCTATTTCCCCAGAACAACAGAGAGGTGGAACGAGCTGTGAGGACAGCAAAAGGCCTTCTCAAGAAATCCGGAGACCCCGTACCTAGCCTTAATGGCTTATCGTGCAACCCCGTTAGCAAATGGACACAGCCCTGTGGAGCTTCTCATGGGTCGGAAGATTCGCACACCCGTTCCCACCGTCCCAGCACAGCTGAAGCCAGGCTGGCCTGATCTTCGGAAACTACAGGGGAAGGAGCAAGCAAGCAGACAAAATCAATGGAGGAACTTTAACAGACATCACAAAGCACGCAACCTGACCCACCTTAAGCCGGGTGAACGAGTGTGGGTGAGGGACACTAAAGAGAAAGCAATAGTGCTTCGTGAAGCAGGTACGCCCAGATCCTACCTGCTCGACACACCTAGAAGGGCCATACGGAGGAACAGATGTCACCTGGTGGCCACGCCTGCAGCACCTGAGCTGCCCGCCGACCTACCTGATGATCTGCAGATTACAACTGCAGATGGTGCCCCCCCCAGACCCCACACCTGTCTCCAGTGAGACCTCACCCCAACCACAGACTGGGTCTGCCCGAAGGTACCCTGAGGCAACGTTGTCCTCCACTCCACCTAACGGATTTTGTAACTTAGTTAAACAGGTGCTGTGGGACACACTGAGTGGTTAAAGGAGCAGAATAATCCCCTCACTCAGTTAAGGGCTGGGGCAGTCTAACCCCCCCCCCCCTCTTAGAAAAAATAAATAAATTTCTGTTGAATTATTTTGTTCAAAAAAAAAAGGAATAAAGAAGTGTCTGTATCTTCTGTAAAAAGATAAATTACATTATATTCTTGTAAGGAAAAGAAAAGGAAACATTGTCTTGGATGAAAAGACAAGTGATTTTATTCGATGTTATTGTCTGAGTTTCAGTCTTACAGATATTTATATGTTGATTTCTTGTCAGTTGTAATAATAGCAAAAACTGAATGTTTTCATCTCAGAAAGGGGGATGTTGTGTTAGGTACTTATGGGCACCCGTAGGGGGAGCTGTGGGATATATAACCGAGACTGGGAGGGTAAATAAAGGGTCTTTCTAGTTCCGGACATCATGCCTGACGCATCTCCTTTATGCTCCGTGAACCTGATATAACACTCATTACATATCAAAACCTGCTCACTACACAGATGACCTTGTCATCCTTAGTCCCTGTAGTGCTGGTCTCCAGCAGCTCCTTAATATATGTTCTGTGTATGGTGTGGAGCATGATATCAAATACAATGCTAGTAAGAGTGTTGTCATAATCTGCAGAACCAAAGAGGTCAGTTATCTAAAATTTGCTGATTTTAAATTGTCTGATAATAATCTTGGGGTAAGTAATAAGGTGAAATATCTTGGACATTATACTACTTTTCAGATGACAGACGATGTTGATATTTATAGGCAATGCCGCATGATATATGTACAAGTTAACACTCTCATGCAAGTTTGGTATGTGTTCAGTTAGTGTGAAGATGTCTCTTCAGAACATATTGTACACCACTTTATAGTGCACACCTGTGGTCAAACTAGAAAAAAGCAAACTTACAGAGACTCTGAGTAGCTTATAATGATGCTATGAGAATACTACTGAAAAGACCTAGATGGTGTAGTGCAAGGGAAATTTTGTGGCTGCAGGAGTCAATACCTTTCAGGCTGTTCTAAGAAATCTCATGTATAAATTTATTTGCTGGCTCAATGACTACTACTACTACTACTACTACTACTTTTGGCTGTTCCCGTTAGGGGTCGCCACAAAGGAGCATCAGTTTCCATCTCTTCCTGCCCTCTGCATCTTCCTCTGTCACAGCAGCCACCTATCTGCATGTCCTCTCTCACCACATCCATAAACCTCCCCTTTGGCCTTCCTCTTTTCCTCTTCCCTAGCAGCTCCATATTCAGCATCCTTCTCCCATTGCACTCATTATATCTCCTCCACACATGTCCAAACCATCCCAATCTTGCCTTTCTTGCTTTGTCTCCAATCCATGCAACCTGAGCTGTACCTCTAATATACTCGTTCCTAATCCTGTCCTTCTTCATCACTTCCAATGAAAATCTTTGCATCTTCAACTCTGCCACCTCGAGCTCCACCTCGTCTTTGCGTCAGTGGTCAGTGTCACCATCTCCAGACAGTATAACATAGCTGGTCTCAAAAAAAACAAAAAACAAAAACAAAAACAAAACATAGCTGGTCTCACCATTTTGTAAACCTTCCCTTTAACTCTTGCTGGTACCCTTCTGTCGCAACTCACTCCTGACTCTTCTCCAGCCATTCCACCCTGCCTGCACACTCTTCTTCACCTCTCCTGCACTTCCCATTGCTTTGTACAGTTGACCCCAAATATTTAAACTCACATGCCTTCGTTACCTCTACCACTTGCATCCTCACCATTCCAGTCCTCCCTATCAATCACGCATATGTATTCCATCTTGCTCCTACTGACTTTCATTCCTTTTCTCTCCAGTGCATACCTCCACTTCTTCAGGCTGTCCTCCACCTGCAACCTGCCCTCGCTACAGATCCTGTAAAGCCTCTTGAGGTAAACTTGTAATTTGTGATATTGGGCTATACAAATAAAATTGACTTGACTTGACTTTGTGGATTTAGAGAAAGCATAGGACAGGGTACCAAGAGAGGGGGTGTGGTATTGTATGAGGAAGTCCGGAGTTGCAGTGTAGGAGTGGTGCAGAATATGTATGAGGGAAGTGTGACAGTGGTGAGGTGTGCCTTTGGAAAGACAGATGGGTTCAAGGTGAAAGTGGGATTACATCAAGGATCGGCTCCGAGCCCTTTCTTTTTTGCAATGGTGATAGACAGGTTGCGGACGAGATCAAGCAGGAGTCTCCGTGGACTATGATGCTTGCGGATGACATTGTGATCTGTACAACACAACATCCCGTCCTTAGACCCTTGCACTGGATAGAACAATTCTCTAAAAGAAAAAAAGCCTTTAACAGGGAGAAAAAATAAGAAACCTCAGGGAGAGCAACAGAGGGATCTCTCTCCCAGGACAGACAACGTGCAATATGAATGCTAATTCATATTTCAGATATAGCCATTTTGTGGAATGGATTCTTGAAGTGACTTAGATATTATTTGATGTTTTGGGAGTTGGCATATAGGTTTCTGCTGTTAATGTGGATAATTGAAATTTTCTGATCTGAGTTGACCATCATGTTAAACTGATCATCAGTATTGTATAGACAGTTGTTGTTACCGTTATCAAATAAATTATTTTCTGGGTCAATAGCCTTTTCCGTATCCTGTGATTTGTGTTCTGAATATCTGAACATCTTTAAATCTTTTTTTTAATGTTCTCTAATCCTTGCTGTTAGCTGATCATCAATGTCTCCTGCCGGAGATTAATTCAATTCAATTCAATTTATTGTCATTTATTGTCAGGCATATGTGTTGTGTAAAAAACGAAATGAAGGCTGCGGCTTTGCTAAACAGTGCAAGACAGACATAGACAAACATAGCAAACATAGTATAAGATGTATACAGATGAAGAATAAAAGATTAGTTTAAAAAAAAGAGCACGGGCATAAACATATTTACAGAAATTCAGTGGGTAGCCAATTTCAGGTGGGTAACAGCTTGGGGAAAGAAGCTGTTTTTGAGCCTGGTAGTGCAGGCTCTGATGCTCCCAGAGTGCAGGGGGGAGAACAGTCCATGGTTGGGGTGGGTGGGATCTCTGCTGATGCTGAGAAACCTTTGAGGGCAGCGTTTGTGATAAACGTCTTTTATGGCTGGGAGCTGGGTACCGGTGATATCCTGGGCTGCCTTGATGACCCGCTGCAGAGCTTTCTGGTCTACTGGTGTGCAGTTGCCATACCACACTGAGATTGCAGCTGGTCAGGATGCTCTCTATGGTGCAGTGGTAGAAGTTGGTGAGAATTTTGGGGGATAGACTACTGTCTGGTCTTGACCTGGTTGTGTATAATGTTTCACTTTGCATGTTTTATTGATTCGTGTGTTGAAACTTGTTGTGTTGTTTAGTGCTCACTGAAATTTTTCAAGCTCCTTCTCATCTCGGATGACCAGCACTTTTGTCTCCTCTGGGGATCCTTTCAGCTTTATGAAGATTTTTCACTTTGCAGTCCATGTATCTTGTACTTGTATCCTTCCTGTTTTT
The DNA here is from genome assembly GCF_029633865.1 of Lampris incognitus. Taxonomy (NCBI): domain Eukaryota; kingdom Metazoa; phylum Chordata; class Actinopteri; order Lampriformes; family Lampridae; genus Lampris; species Lampris incognitus. Next base: position 55,176,982 of record NC_079217.1, read on the forward strand.
TTTTAAATGTCAAACACTTCTGGAAATGTCCGCATTACTTTTTGTCAGATGCTCGTTTAAGAAAATGTTTGTTCTTTTCAACAGACTTCTTTGTTTGGGCAGTGTAACCTTGTGTAACCTTCTGTTTGCAAATCTGATTATGGCCAGTTTATCCTTAGCGTTTTTCCTAGGGAGAGCGTGACATGCTTCAATGTTGCTATTGTCCCATTAACCAGTGCGGAAACCGAGCTTGCTTAGTACAGCTATCAGGCACTGGTCATTCATGATTCCTGTTTTCTTTTTTCTTTGGTTGTTTTTTTTTTGTACATAGCAATGGCCTTTAGTGAAAGAAGAAAAGCTCTGTTATGTCAATATGTCAAAAACTTAAAGTTGGAAAATGAAAGTGTCTTTTAATCAGGTATAGTTTGTATACATATATCCTCTGGAAGTGAAAGTAAAATGAAGGAATACAATATTCAGAGTCTTCAGCTTATTTATGAGGCATGTTACAGATTAAATGTTGAGAGATTTCTCTATCTACCTCATTTAGAATTTATGGCATGCATGTCTCAGCCTGAGCAGGAACGTGACCCAGGTTGAGGTGGCCTTTGAGCAGGTTGTTGATTGACAAACTGAGCCAGACCTTACCGGACAACCCCAGCACTCTGGCATAAGGAGGATAGACTGAGACAGTGAAAAATAAAAAAGAACATCGTACACCAGCCTGGTAAACCACTATCACTTCAGTCAGAGACTGTGTGAAAATGGAGGCTGTGAAGAAATGGACTTCAGGCTGGGGCTATCCCACCACTCTTTTATGCATCTATGGGTTCTTCAGCACAGTTAAACCACTGGAGCCTTTTCTTATTCCGTATTTAACAGGACCGGATAAGAACCTGACAGCAGAACAGGTAACAGCAAAGGCACAAGTTTCTTCTGATATATGACAAACCATTTAAAAGACTGAGCAGATATTAAATATAATCTTCACTGAAAGCAAGGACAGTCAGAACTGCTGTTGCACTTGAGTATGTACATTTCAGTTTTACAAAATTGACTCAAGCTGTTTTATAGTTTTGATTATTAGTATATTATACACTGATGAGCCAAAAAAATTATGACCACCTGCCTAATATGCTGTTTGTTGTCCGTGTGCTGCCAAAAAAGCATTGACCTGCCGAGGAATGGACTCTACAAGACCCCTGAAGATGTCCTGTGGTACCTGGCACAAAACATTAGCAGTAGATCCTTCAAATCTTGTAAGTTGCGAGGTGGAGCCGCCGTGTATCGGACTTGTTGGTCCAGCACATCCCACAGATGCTCAATCAGATTTGAGATCTGGAGAATTTGGAGGCCAGGGCAACACTTTGAACACTTCATTATGTTCCTCAAACCTTTCCTGAATGATGTGTACAGTGTGGCAGGGCGCATTATCCTGCTGAAAGAGGCCACTGCCATCAGGGAATATCATTGCCATGAAGAGGTGTACCTGGTCGGCAACAATGTTTAGGTAGGTGGCACGCGTCAAATTGACATCCACATGAATGACTGGACCCAGGGTTTCCCAGCAGAACATTGCCCAGAACATCACACTCCCTCCACCAGCTTGTCATCTTCCCACAGTGCATCCTGATGCAATCACTTTCCCATGTACACGGCACACATATAAACAGCCATACACGTGATCTAAAAGAAAACAGGAGTCATTGGACCAGGCGACCTTCTTACACTGCTCCAAGGTCCAGTTCTGATGCTCATGTGCCCATTGTAGAAGCTTTAGGCAGTGAACAAGGGTCATCATGGACACTGACTGGTCTCCAGCTACGCAGCCCCAAATGCAGCAGTGTGCGACGCACCATGTGTTGTGACACATTATTCCCATAACCATCATAATTTTTTTCTGTGACTTGTAGACCTTATGTTGGTTCAGACCAGACAGACTAGCCTTTGTTGCCATCACACATCAATGAGCCTTGGGCGCCCAACACCCTGTTGCTGGTTTGTTGTTTGTTCCTCCTCAGATCACTGTCGGTCGGTACTCACCACTGCTGACCGGGAGCACCCCACAAGTCTTGCTGTTTCAGAGGTGCTCTGACCCAGTTGTCTGGATGTAACAATTTGGCCCTTGCCAAAGTCACTCAGTCTTTATTCCTGCCTATTTCTCCTTCACCCAACATGTTGACTACGATAACTGATTGTTTGCTTCCCATCTAATTGACCCAGACCTTGACATGTGCCCTTGTTTGGAACTGATCAACATTATTTGGTTCCCCTGTGAATGGTCATAATGTTTTGGCTCCTCAGTGTATACCAATATCTAGTTTACAAACTATAAGTAAACAACGTAAATTTTAATTTATTTTTATTTGAAACCATTGGCAAAAAGGAAAAGTCACGGACTTAACCTGATGAGTCAAAGAAAATGTGTTTTTATGACATCTTTATTACTAGATCAATAAACATCAGGATGGGGGTGTAAAGTCTTCTGATTTATTGGTATCAACTAATACTCGGATATTCGCTTAATATACAAGAAAGAAATGTTTTGTAATCTAGATTCCTTGCTTGCACGCTGGTTTTTCCTTGATCCCAGGTAAACAATGAGATTTTACCAGTGTGGACGTACTCCTACCTGTCTGTACTGGTGCCAGTGTTCCTGCTCACTGATTGGCTCCGCTACAAGCCAGTGGTAGTGTTCCAGTGCCTTAACCTCTTTGTCACCACCGCCATGATTCTCTGGACGAAAAGTGTGGCGGCCATGCAGGCCACGGAGTTCTTCTACGGAGTGGTGACAGCCAGTGAAGTGGCCTATTTCTCCTACATCTACAGGTTGAGTAGTTCAGTGGGTAGACCATGACACCAACAACTTGGTCTTTGGGGTTTGTGGGGACCTCTGGCATAGTGCTAAAATAAAGTAGTCAAAGTGCAACTGCTCTGCAGATGATGTAAAAAATCACATGACCCTGCAAAAAACACAAAGTTATCAAGGGATTTCATCTCGTTTCTTTAAGTCTCATAATGGTTATTTCAAGTAAAATGTTCTTACCCCCACTGGCAGACATTATTATTACCATATATATATGTATATATATATATATATATATATATATATATATCAACACAGATACAGGAATTTCTTTTTTATACATTGCGGTACAGGCCTGTATCGTGCGTCGTGCACTCATCAGCTGCTAATGTGGTTAAACAAAGAATCATACAGTTTACGTTGGCCAGCGTCACGCCCCTAATTTCGGTTGGACAGCTGATTGGTTGCTGTCCGAAATTAGGGGCGTGACGCTGGCCAACGTAAACTGTATGATTCTTTGTTTAACCACATTAGCAGCTGATGAGTGTGCGACCCAAAAAACAGGCCTGTACTGCAATGTTTTGTTTTGATATTCCACTCCTCATTAGTTGAGCACTTATAACACCATAGACGGTTTCAGAAAGAAAAAAAAAGAATGTATATATATATGTACACACACACACACACACACACACACACACACACACACACACACACACACACACACAATATGGACAAAAGTATTGGGACACACCTCTGAATTGTTGAATTCAGGTGTTTCATTCAGACCCAATTGCCGTAGGTGTATAAAATCAAGCAGCTAGCCATGCAGTCTGCATTTATAAACATTTGTGAAAGAATGGGTCGTTCTGAATTCAAGTGTGGTACTGTCACAGGATGCCACCTTTGCAATAAGTCAGTTTGTGAAATTTCTTCCCTGCTAGATATTTCACAGTCAACTGTAAGTGGTATTATTGAAAAGTGGAAGCATTTAGGAACAACAGCAACTCAGCCACGAAGTGGCAGACCCCACGCTGACACGACAGAGCCAACGAGTGCTGAGGTGCATAGTGTGTAAAAGTTGCCAACGCTCTGTTGACTCAATAACTGCAGAGTTCCAAACTTCCTCTGGCATCACATCAGCACAAAAACTGTGCACCAGGAGCTTCATGGAACTGGTTTCCGTGGCCGAGCAGCTGCATGCAAGCCTTACATCACCAAGCACAATGCCAAGCGTCAGATGGAGTGGTGTAAAGCATGCTGCCACTGGACTCTGGAGCAGTGGAAACGTGTTCTGTGGAGTGACGAATCACGCTTCTCTGTCTGACAGTCTGATGGATGAGGCTGGGCTTGGTGGATGCCAGGAGAATGTCACCTGCCTGACTGCATTGTGCCAACTGTAAAGTTTGGTGGAGGAGGGATAATGGCATGGGGTTGTTTTTAAGGGGTTGGGCTAGGCACCTTAGTTCCAGTGAAGGGAAATCTTAATGCTTCAGCATACCAAGACATTTTGGACAATTCTATGCTTCCAAACTTTGTGGGAACAGTTTGTGGAGGGCCCTTTTCTGTTCCAGCATGACTGTGCCCCAGTGCACAAAGCAACATCCATTAAGACGTGGTTGGGGGAGTTTGGTGTGGAAGAACTTGACTGGCCTGCACAAAGCCCCGACCTCAACCCCATCGAACATCTTTGGGATGAACGAGAATGGAGATTGCGAGCCAGGTCTTCTCATCCAACGTCAGTGCCTGAACTCACAAATGCTCTTTTGGATGAATGGGCAAAAATTCCCACAGACACACTCCAAACTCTCGTGGAAAGCCTTCCCAGAAGAGTGGAAGCTGTTATAGCTGTAAAGGGGGGGACCAACTCCATATTTATGCCAATAGATTTAGTATGGGATGTCATAAAAGCTCCTGTAGGTGTAATGGCCAAGGTGTCCCAATACTTCTGTACATATAGTGTGTGTGCGCACACACACACACACACACACACACACACACACACACACACACACACACACACACACACACACACACACACACACACACACACATATATATATATATATCAACACTGATACAGGAAAAAAGATTTTAATGCATAGCAGTACAGGCCTGTTTTGTGCATCTCGCACTCATCAGCTACTTGATATTCCACTCCTCATTAGTCGAGCACTCAACAACATTGACGGTTTTGGAAAAAATGCAATATATATATATATATATATATATATATATATATATATATCCCCGTTTTTCTCCCCAGTTGTACTTGGCCAATTACCCTATTTTCCGAGCTGTCACTGCTCCACCCCCTCTGCCAATCCGGGGAGGGCTGCAGACTACCACATGCTTCCTCTGATACATGTGGAGTCAACAGCTGCTCCTTTTCACCTGACAGTGAGGAGTTTCGCCAGGGGGACGTAGTGCATGGTAGGATCACGCCATTCCCCCCAGTTCCCACTCCCCCCTGAACAGGCACCCCAACCAATCAGAAGAGGCACTAGTGCAGCGACCAGGATGCATACCCACATCCAGCTTCCTACCCACAAACACGGCCAATTATGTCTCTATGGATGCCTGACCAAGCCAGAGGAATCTCTGATATTGAAGACAAAGCCAAGAAAATGGTTTCATGCACCAGACCAACCACTGAGAAAATACCTAAGGGTTTGATTGAAGCTAAGTATACATCTCATGTGCTCATTGATGGAAACACTTGCAATTGTCTTCTTGATGCAGGATTGCAAGTGACCACAGTATCAGTCATCCTATGAAACCAACATCTCTCTCTTGAACATCCATTCTCTGAATTAGCTGTTAGAGCTAGAAGCTGCAAATGGTCAAACTGTACCCTATTCAGGCGTCATAGATGTCGACATTACCTTTCCAAAAGGCTGTTTTGGCTCTGAAATCACTGTGTCCACCTTTGCATTAGTTGTCCCTGACACACGTTCTATTGCACAGTCTGCACTCTTGATAAGCTCTAACTCCGTATGGTACTTTGAATCTTCTGTATGAAAGTTACTCCTTGACAGCCACAGATCTCCAAGCAGTGCGATGTGACTACAGGGTTGTTTATAAAAGTGTTGCAGCAGAGACACCAACAAAAAGAAAACAGCAGCCTAGGCCTTGTGACACTATCAGAGAGAGAGCCCGAAGTCATTCCTGCAGGTCAACGCCATGTCTTGGAGGGGTCAGTCCATGTCAACAGTCAAACTCCAGACCATTGGATTGTAGTGGAACCCCCCTCATCATCTTACTTGCCAGGTGGTGTGTTGGTTACCAACTGCTTACTTGACAGTCCATCACAAAAGCTTCCAGTGGTGCTACGAAATGAGAGTAAGCATGACATAATGATTCCAGTACAGAGTGACATAGCTGAAATTCATGCATTGCAGACAGTAATCTCGAGCAAACAAAGCCCAACTGAGTCCTCACAGTCATACATTCACGCACAGTCACCTGAAACCTCCAAGTTAATCCTTAACTTTGGTGATTCTCCAGTTCCAGCTGAATGGAGAACGCAAATTGTGTAGAAACTGAGTGCTATGTGTAGGCACGGCTCCAGGATTTCAGTTTTGGGTGGGCCAGGCCAATTATGGATGGGCCTGGAATTCCCTAGGGGGGTCCGGGGGCATGCTCCCCCAGAAGAAAATGTTTCATATTGATAATTTAAATGCATTAATTTGGTGCATTTTGAGACCAAAATCGAGCTAGATAGACTAACAAATGTAATCACAAAAAAGCCTCATAATTCATGCAACATTGACAAAATGAGCCAAAATGTTAAAATTACTCAGTGCAAAATATATATTGCTTGAACAGCAGCAGTACCATCACTTGCCAACGTTGAAAGCCAGTGAGTGACCATTTTGAACTATAATTCTATCACTGACCGACCAATAGAGGGCGCAACAGGTCTGTGACGAAGCAACCACAGCCAAATCAAAGGCCCTGTCCCAATACCCACCCTACACGCTACCTAGAGTGGTGCAGTTTGGTATTACAGCGTTGCGTAGGGCATGCAAATTCCCCTTTGGGAAGGAGGTTTAAATGAATTGAATTGGAACACCTGAGTAACGCGAGCAGAGCAGCGAGCCAGTATTCAGAACTCGCTCATAACGTCATCTGTCATGTAAAGACATGCTACAAGAGTTCATTATCAATCACTATCAATCACAGTCTACAAATCTCTATGATCACAAGACGGTGGCGGAGAGGAAGAGCGTGGAGTTGTGGATACCAACTCTTGGTCATCTCCTGGTTGCAGTGACGACTCCGAGTCTGACACCGTTCGTGCACGTTTAAAGAACTTAAACAAAGTTGGTTGCGCCATAGCCTCCACCCACATACGGTAGCATAGCCGACCGCTTATATGTTTTCGTGAAAAAAAGCAACGCTTGGTATGGCAGTTGGAACTAGCCTAGCCTATCCCGCCGGCGTCGAATATCACATCACGTGTCTCATGAACTTGCTTGCGCATGAACATCAACATATAAAATTATGTTTATAAAAACTATTTTCAGCACAAAAATATTATTGGCTGATTTCGAATCATTTATGACTAAATGAAAATTTGTAAAAAAAATTTTTTTTTTTGGGTAGGAAAAGCCCACCCATAACGCCGTGCCTGGCTATGCCAGAAGTTTTCACTCAAAAACAATTCAGACTTTGGTCATACAGACAAAGTAATGCACCAGATCAAGTTAAGGGATGAAACACCTTTCAAGCACAGACCTCGTCCAATACATCCACAAGATCTTGATGCTGTGTGCAGATATTTGCAAGAGCTGAGCGAGTCAGGAATAATCCGAGAGTCTGAGTCATCCTTCTCGTCACCCATACTGGTGGTTAGGAAGAAAAATTTAGATGTAAGACTCTGCGTTGACTATCGGAATGTTAAACCTCCAGACCATCAAAGACGCTTATTCTCTGCCTAATTTTGAGGAAACCTTCTCAGCTCTCACAGGATTGAAGTAGTTCTCCATCCTTGGACCTCAAGTCGGGGCATTACCAGGTCAAGGTAGATGAGGCTGACAAACACAAAACTGCCTTCGTCTGTGCTCTGGATTTCTGGGAGATTAACAGGATTTCCCAAGGCATAACAAATGCTTCAAGCACATTCCAAAGGCTGATGGAAAAGTGCATGGGTGACATCAACCTTAAGGAGGTGCTCGTGTTTTTGGATGATCTCATTGTCTTTTCAGAAACCTTTTAAGAACATGAAGTCCGTCTTCTCCATGTCCTTGACTGTCTTAAGGAATATGGGCTGAAACGGTCCTTGGAAAAATGCAAATTCTTCCAAACGTCAGTGAGATACTTAGGACACATTGTGTCCCAGCATGGTGTTGAAACAGCCCTAAAGACCTGGTCAAGTCCCAAAACCCTAAATGAACTGCGTTCATTCTTGGGGTTTGCCGGTTATTACCGGCATTTCATTCAAGATTTATCTGAGATTGTGAAACCACCGAACAACCCCTCAGCTGGTTACCTACCACTGAGAAAGAATGGTCTCAAAGTGGACAGTGGTCAGTATTTCAACCAAAAGAGCCCTTCAGGGTAAGATGGACAGACAGTTGCCAAAAAGCATTCAAAACAATCACTGACAAACTCGCGACAGCACTAGTGTTAGGTTTTGCCAACCCAAAGCTGCCATACATTTTACAAACAGATGCAAGCAAGTACAACTGGGCTAGGACTAGTACTCTTATCAAGAGCAGGATGGAGAGGTGCATTTGATCGCATTCGCCAGCAGAGGATTATCAAAGAGTGAAGCTCGCTATCCGGCTCACAAACTCGAGTTCCTAGTGCTTAAATGGGCTGTAACCAAGAAGTTTTGTGACGATATGTATGGAAGTTCTTTCACTGTAGTCACAGACAGCAACCCTCTAACTTACTTTTTGACCACCGCTAAGTTAGATGCAACAAGTTAGCACTGGTTGTCTGCTCTTTCCACCTTTCAGTTCCAGCTTCAGTACAGAGCAGAAAGACAAAACCTGGACGCTAATGGTTTGTCACAACGCCAACATGCTGAACCAGTCAATGATCTGGTTTTGCAGAAGGAGCAGGAGCGAATTCGTCAGTTCATACAACACCACTTACCTGACTCTGACTCTTTCGCTCATGTTCCCCATCATGTTGTCAGTGTAGTCTATAAGGAGCACCTAGTCACTCCACCAGTGAACACAAACAATAGTGCTGTCAATTTTCCTCTTGTAATCTCCCTTGCTGTTTCAGCTAAAGCCATTTCAGACAGATTTGAGCATCCTAACGGGTATCCTTTCATTCCCAGCATTTCAGAAGATGAATTGAGACAAAAACAGAGAAATGACCCTGCTATCTATGAAGTCATCCGCCAGATGGAGACAGGAGAAACTTCCCTCCCTGCTGTAAGGAGAGAAATTCCACAACTTCCCTTGCTTCTGCAAGAACTAAACAAACTTCAGTCCAGAATGGCATTCTCTATCACAAGAGGCAAGTTGGGGAGGAAACTCCCTACCAGCTAGTTCTACCAAACACCTTGAGAAGCATGGTTATGAAAAGCCTTCATGATGATATAGATAATTTAGGTATTGACCGAACTGTTGACCTCACACAAACTAGATTCTTTCGGCCCAAAATGGCTATGGACATGGAGACGAAGATTAAGAGCTGTAGTTGCTGTGTCTGTCGGAAAGCACTGCCAGAGAAGGCAGCATCACTGGTAAACATTCAAGTCACCAGACCCCTTGAGTTAGTCTGTATGGACTTTCTCTCAATAGAGCCAGACTGAAGCAACACAAAGGCTGTCCTTGTGATCACTGGCTTCTTTACAAAGTACACAGTGGCAATTCCAATTCCTAATCAAAAGGCCTGAACTGCAGTAAAGTGCATTTGGGAGAACTACATAGTTCACTATGGCATTCCAGGGAGGACCCTGTCTAAAGGTCTAACAGGACTCCTCTAAGCATGCTTGGCACACTCAAAGATGAAGACAAGAAGCACTTTGTTAAGCTGCTGGTACACACCTATAACTGTACGAAACATGAAACCAGAGGGTTCATGCCCTACAAGTTAATGTATGGGCGGCAGCCCCAGTTGCCTTTTGATCTTGCCTTCAATGATCCCTTGAATCATAGTCATCAACGGTTTCACTCACAGTACGCCCAAGCCTTGAAAGCACATCTTCAAGAGAGCTACCAACTGGTTACCAAAAATGCTGCCAAAGTAGCTGAAAGGAACAAGATCAGATTTGACAAATATGTCACTGAACCTGCCTTGGATGTTGGTGATCGTGTGCTAGTGAGAAACGTACGCACATGAGGAAAACACAAGTTGGCAGACAAGTGGGAAGCCACTGTGCATGTTGTCATAAGTAGGAAAGGAGACCTTCCAGTTTACACTGTCAAGCCTGAGCACAAAGATGGTCCCATCCGAACTCTGCACAGAAATCTCTTGTTGCCATGTGGTTTATTACCTGCTGTGGAAGAAGAACCTCTTGCTGTGCAAAACAAACCTCGACGACCAAGCACACATCAGCATCCAAACCCTGATCTTGATGAAGAAGAACCGGAGTATAACTCTGAAGGAGAGGATAACTCTCATACTGCCCTCAAGGTCCTACCCTGAAACCTATAAGGTACACACAGGAGTATGAAATAGTTATGCCTCAAAGAGCACAGACACATCCTTCTGCTGAGCCGACCTGTTCAGATAATGTGGCAGTTTCTGACAGCGTTCCAGAGGAACTTTCTAAACCTGCACTTGGAAAATGCATCAACACTGGAAAGAGACTACTTACCTGAAAGGACAACTGACAAACCTACAGAGGAAACAGAACCTGACACAGAAACAGCTGAAATGGAGAACGTAACTGAACTGAATGAAACAAGTACACAGAAAGAATCTGATGCTGAGGAAACTGAAAATTAACCTGTGGAGAACAATGACAAAGGACATAAAAATGACAGTGAAAGTGACAGTGAAACTCTAAAAACTGCCAGAAGGTCCACAAGACAAAGGATAAAGATGAAGAAGTTAACATATCCTGAGTTAGGAAACACTTCAGTTACTATTGTCCAGTCTTTATTCAAAACATTGAGTGCAGCTATTACAGACTCTCCTGTACAGTCTAGCCTTACATCACTTCCTGAACCTGAAATAGTGTAAACTCTGTGCTAGTATGCAAAGGGACTTGCATACCAAGTTAATAATAGTTAAGGGGGAGGGTGTAGCCCGGGTAAACAAAAGTCCTTTAAAAGCGTTACAGTCAATAAGAGCAATATAAGTTAATAAATAATTAAATAAGTTCATGGTTTCATCTTAAATGTTGTTAAAATGTTCATAAGGTTAAAAACAATGGTATTAAAACAGTTGTACTGTTCCTTTAATGATGTGGCTGTAACCTCCAATCAAATAACTCCAGCTCTGCACACTGGAGGAAAAATGTCAAGAGCACAGCAGAACCTGTTAGCGAGTAGTGAAAAGGAAGAAAACAGAAAAGAAGTAACTTTTGATGCTGCAAACTTTATTTTTCCTGTTTTTGGGATGATTTTCTTTAGTTTCATATGGTCTACAGTGCCGAGGAATGTGTTTAACTAAGTTGAACAGGACTTGGCCAATTTTGTTGGGGTTGAAAAATCGTTTTGGTGTTGCACCTGCATGCTGTGTAAACAAGATGGCAAGCCATCCACAGGAGGGATAAGCTGGATAGGCATTGTCTTCTGTGAACAGTACCTACCCTCACACTACAGATAAGGGCATTGCTCTGTTTCACTGGAAAGGCGGTAGGACTGAGACATTATTTTCTGGAGATTGCTGTGAACCGCAGTGAATGCTTATGGATAGTTCAAGAGTCTTAAACAAGGGACCACTGCATTGATATGTGAAGTCTGAAGTTATTGGTTATGCACTGTATGGTTGAGTTTGAGTTGTATTTAAGATTAAAGTTAACATTTATTTTGAGTTTTGAGGTATACTGGTAATGCAGATGAGTGTGTTACTGTGAAATATTTATGTTCTCTGGTTAATATAAACAAGCCCAAGTTTAAACTTACTTCCATGTCTGTGGTCTATTATCGCCATTGTTTTAATTCCTCTACTCTTCCTCTGAATGTAGTCTCTGGTCCTAGATATCTGTTTACCCTCACAGGTGCTACATTTACCTGTTAGCACTGCTGGATCTACCATATTGGCAACCTGGGTATGTGCCCAGGGGCCCCTAAATGCAAAAGGGCCCTCTGTGATGGGAGGGGAAAAAAAGTATGCATTTATTTTTTATGTTGCGCTCCACTAAAATATGACACAAAACTTGACCATTCTCTTGTTGTTAATTATCCAATCAGAATGAAATAAAAGTTGTTTCCAGAAAATTAAGTATCTGACTGTTTTATTGGTGAGATGCCTGGGCAAGTGGTGACTGGTGAGCAAGCAGTAATGCCAATGGCCAATGGTCAAGGTGGGTGGGCATAGAGAGCAGGAGCAGGGGACTTAAACTAAACAGATTCAAGATCAGTTTTTCTCAAGCCAAGTCAAGGTTAAAAAAAGTGGAATTAATTTTTACCTGACCCACTATCAATTAGGTTGTATCAGCGAGAAGTGTGCGGGAAAACTTGCTAAGCAGCAGAAAATTGACAGCGTTAACCAAAAGCCCAGCGGGACTGCCAAAAGAAAGAAAAGATAGGAAAAGGAAGTGAAAGAAGCAGGCATAATACTTTTTTTAAAAATGTCCCAATAATATGTAGCTTTTTCAAAAAAAGCTAAACAAATTGAAGAAGAGGGCATTCCGATGGCGGATGTCGAGCAAGCTAGCAGTAACGATAGCCTCGAAGCATCTATACCGATGGTTACAGTTATTCACAGCTGGATTTTGAGGACTTGATCAGAGAGTTTGCAAAGAAAAAGTCAAGAAACTTTTAAAGGTGAGAACCATTTGACTATGCTGTCTGTACATTGAGCAATATCTGTCGTGATTGTGCGTTGCTGTATATTTGGTGGATGAGCTCATTTGATATGCTGTTTGCATAATGTGTATTACATCACTGTGGTGAGATGCTGCTATATTGTGTTGGAGTCGGTTTCTCAAGTTCATTATACGTTGGCTTTTGTAGCTCTGTGAAGTTGCCTAGCTCACTTAGCGAGCCATATTTTGAAACCTGCATTAAGCTGTGCTGTGTGATTACCTTAAGATGGCATTGTTGTAAGACTATTCCTGGTCAGTCACATTATTATGTATCAGTAATAACTGGTGTGTTGTCTGTTCTGATGCTTTTCAGTGAAAACAAATATTGCCATAGTCTTGAGTCATACACTGCCTTGGGATGATTTAATCCGTTGTTTCCTTGTCTTGTGATTTGTGCGTGAAATGGCAGTGCTTGGTCTATTGAGTCATATAGGCATACCTGCTCAGCTGGACTGGTTATTCAACTTTCAACCAATAGGTGTGTGATTATGGTGCGGTAGATTTGACATGCCAGCTTGACTGGTAGCTCAAAATAATTAAGGTGGGGTTTAATGGCTGTGGTGAGTGGCATGGGGTGGGAATCGTGTGTGTGGGAGGCAAGGGTGGGGGTATGAGTTTCAGTGCCCAGGGGCCCCAGGGGGTGCTAATCCAGCCTTACCTGTTAGATGAAAATTCCTTATAACAAGTCTAACAATCATGAAAGGAGCGCCCCTATCTTGAAACAACCAATATCATGCGCTTCTGGGGTAAGAACATTTTACTGTCGTTCTCCTGAAATAAGAATTATGAGATGTAAAACAAGATAAAATCCTCTGATAAACTTGTGTCTTTTGCAGTGCACAAATGTATGTGGTATCACAAATGCTACATGATGATATGCTGACCTAACGTTTACATAACTCAGATTCAACTTGGTACATTTTTTAATCAAACTGGGTGATTTTCATATTGCTAATGTGTCTGAGGTACATTTTCTGCTAAAGTGCAGCAATAGAAGTAACGCAAAATAGCCACAGTACCTCAATAATGGAAAAAGTAGTGTAGCAATAACTCGGGCATTAAATGCCTGAGCTATTCAGGCAGTGAGTGCATTGAAAATATTGCAGTGCTTTGAACAACACATTGAAAGCAAGGCACAATTAGAGGCCAGACTATGACACCAGGATCTACGCTGAGACAGAGAGGGAGAGAGAGAATACAATAATAGATTCAGAGAAGTATTGCGGTATTTCAGCTATCAACATTGATCATAACACTATAATTAGCTGAACATGAACTTCCAGTTAATATTTAAATTACATTACAGTAAGACCAATCTACTGGGAAAATGTTAAAATGTGTAGAATTTAGCACAATCGCTGAGTTATGTTATTGTGTGGCTCTGTGGGATAAGTAGGATACGACAAGAGGCAGATACATTAATACATTATTTATTTCAGTGTGGTGGATCTGGACAGGTATCGTAAGGCTACCTCTTACTGCCGCAGTGTCCAACTGCTGGGTTACACAGTTGGATCTGTGCTTGGCCAACTACTGGTCAGCTTTAATCTCATGTCCTACTACTACATCCTGGTATTGACCCTGGTCCTCACCTCCATCGCTCTCTTCACGTCCTGCCTCCTGCCAATGCCCCAGCAAAGTATGTTTTTCCATCGCAGACGAAGACACAACGAGGCACCAGAGGACACAGGGAAGTATATTGATGGGGTTTTAGATGGAAAAGAAAAAATAAACAGATTGAGTATTTCCCTGGAAGAAGCAGGAGGAAAAAATGAAAGAGAGCAAAGAGAAAGCCCTGGTGAAGGCTTGGGAGAAGGCAGGGAAGAAAGGACAGGTCCCAAGATTGAGGATGCTGAGGAGGCTGGACATACAGAGGGATGTGTCCAGGTTCTCCTCCAGCTGTGGAGGGACTTCCTCCAGTGTTACTCTTCCCCACAGCTGCTATACTGGTCAGTGTGGTGGGCAATGGCCACATGTGGCTACAACCAGACTGCTAACTACGTACAGGTCAGTCACAAGGGAAACACTGAAAAGGCTGGAAAAATTGACTAAAACATGCATGATTTAACTTTCATAAACCTAATTGTGCGGATGTGTCTGTGTGTTGTGAGAATCTGGGATATGAGGATTATTCAAGAGAGAATTGCATCTGAAAATTCAAGTTGGGTCTCATTAATCATGAGGTGGTTTACTGTCTGGCTAGTGAGGCAAGAGGGGTGCTACCAGTTTTAGATAATGTACTGTCCCCCCAAATGTAGAGGACAATAAGTTGCGAAAATCAGGACAAAAAAACCCAAGAGCTTCAATAATACATAAATGATGCATCTAAAGTACTTAAATGATCCCTGAAACCCATCCTGCAGGTACTGTGGGAGGATGTACAGCCTTCCCAGAACTTCACCATCTACAACGGAGGAGTGGAGGCCATTTCAAGCCTGTTCAGTAAGCAGCACTGAAGGCAAACATTTCTAGCAGAAAGCCAAACAAGTCAGAGGGACCTCAAGCTGCCTCTCACCAAGCAATATCCATATCATTACACCAATTCTTGACTGACAGTTTAAATGAAAACACAATGCAAGCCAGCCTACAACTGTGTCTCATACAGGTGCAGCCACAGCCTACAGTGTAGGCTTCGCTCAGGTGAACTGGGCTCATTGGGGCGAGTTAGCCCTGGGTGGCCTTTCTGTCCTGGAGGCTGCAGCACTCTTTGCAATGACCTTCGCAGGCAACATCTGGGTCTGCTACACTGGCTACATTGTTTTCAAGAGTCTATACATGCTATCAATTACCATAGCCATGTAAGGGTTTAATTGTTTATGATACAAAGTTTACAAATGGAAAAACACTGAAGTCCATATTCAATATTCAGTTTCTAGCTTAAGTATGTAGGCCAATTACTGATCAAATTTGGGTCGTGTTAATTCAGTGAGATACTAAAATACTTGCTCTGAATGCTTCTCAGGTTCCAAATTGCAGCTGATCTGTCAATGGAAAGATTCGCACTCATCTTTGGAGCAAACAACTTTGCAGCTTCAGCTCTACAGACCATTATCACCTCCATAGTGGTTGACAGTGGAGGGCTTGGTCTGCCCATCGTCCAGCAGGTAAGTAACCTGTTAAAGGAAGAGTCCATTATGGTCAATTGGATGCCTAACTGTAGCCACTTTACAACACAACTCATTATGTCCTACTCTTTTGCAGTTTACCATATATTCCAGCTACTTCTCAGTCATTGCCATTATATTCTGTCTGCGGGGAATATTCACAATTTACAGAGGAAAGAAAACCCAGTTGGAGTCAACTCTTAAGAAAAGTGTTCCCCAAGACCCTGATGTCCACTGTGAAGCCAGGCTCTAAATAAGGAATTATCCACTGCCAACTGAGATATTACATAATCATTGCTAATTTGGGCCCGTGTTGTGTTCAGTTGGTTCCAATGCAAAATCCTTAAAATTATTGACTACAACACCATGAATAAAAATCCATCCATCCATGGTCCCTCATTTAATTTTTAACATGTGCCTGCACATTGTTTTTAATTACAATAAATTGAATTGAATTGGAAAATTATCTTAACCCCTTATCCTGCTCTCAAAAAAATTATTAAAAAAAAAACCTTTACACATAAGATGATGTGCAACAATGTTAATGAACGGTTTGGCCATATATATTGTAAAAAAGGCTCTGACATTTATAGGTGCCTGCCCCTTTAAGACTGCGTGCCCCTTTAAGACTCTGGCCAGATTCTCCGGTTGTGAGTGATGCAGCCTAGGTTCAGTTGTAGTTTGAAGCTAGATGCCTTGCCTAGCGCACGTTGAGACTGTGTTCGTGTTATAAGTGCACACTACATGTATTTTCCCCCTGCAATACTCGTGTCTAGGTGTATAGTGAAGTTATCCTCATTTGTCCTTAGTTGCGATCCAGCTTGTTCTTTGAGTCACTGACGAAAAGTAAGTGTTTCAGACTGAGTTGCCTCGTTATGTTTAGCTAGTCTATGTAGTAGTTGCTAGCTCACTGCGCACCCGTAGGTTCTAAAATGTGAGAAGATATATTCCATGTTAGAATGTGTCATAATTCCTTGATTTAAGTGCTAAACTAGCAAAGGCGATGCCTTATAAGCTGTTATAGACTAACGTGCAGCTTATGCCGTCGTGTGTTAGTTTGGTCGTTTGTGTTGATCGTCCAACGTGGACTCCATTTTGTTATTCTTCAACTCTCCAGCAGATGTCGCCATTGTATCTTATAGTAATAGGCCTACTCTAAATGTATGTAGCTTGAGGCCACCGTTTCTGATATTGTAAAGCTTTTGTTATGTTGAATAACTCAGAACCACTGAATGTATGGACATACCTTTATTATGTTTATTGGTAGTCTAAATCATATTCTGCAATGTTGCAATGCTAGTGCCTAATGGCAATTCCCTTTTTATTGTTGCAGAACTCGCTATAATTTATGCAGGATTTCAATACAGTTCAGACAAACGAAGTTCACGTCTCCTCTTCATTCCTGTGTTCTGACCGACACACCATCCGTTTTACTCTCTACCTAAGACAAACTAGCCCTTCCAAATTATCACACTAACATACGTATATACAGTGCATCCGGAAAGTATTCACACCCCTTCACTTTCCCCACATTTTGTTATGTTACAGCCTTATTCCAAAATGGATTAAATTCCTTTTTTTTCTCATCAATCTACACGCAATACCCCATAATGACAAAGTGAAAAAGGTTTTGTAGAAATTTTTGAAAATTTATTAAAAATAAAAAACTCAAATATTGTATGTACACAGTAAATATTCACACACTTTGCTATGATACTCAAAATTGAGCTGAGGTTCATCCTGTTTCCACTGATCATCCTTGAGATGTTTCTACATCTTGATTGGAGTCCACCTGTAGTAAATTCAATTGATTGGACATGATTTGGAAAGGCACACACCTGTCTATACGTATAAGGTCCCACTGTTGACAGTGCATGTCAGGGCAGAAACCAAGCCATGAAGTCAAAGGAATTGTCTGTGGACCTCCGAGAGAGGATTGTATCGAGGCACAGATCTGGGGAAGGGTACAAAGAAATTTCTACAGCTTTGACGGTCCCGAAGAGCACAGTGGTCTCCATCGTTCGTAAATGGAAGAAGTTTGGATCCACCAGGACTCTTCCTAGAGCGGGCCGCCCAGCCAAACTGAGCAATCGGGGGAGAAGGGCCTTGGTCAGGGAGGTGACCAAGAACCTGATGGTCACTGACAGAGCTCCAGCGTTCCTCTGTGGAGATGGGAGAACCTTCCAGAAGGACAACCATCTCTGCAGCACTCCACCAATCAGGCCTATATGGTAGAGTGGCCAGACGGAAGCCTCTACTCAGTAAAAGGCACATGACAGCCCGCTTGGAGTTTGCCAGAAAGCACCTAGAGGACTCTCAGACCATGAGAAACAAGATTCTCTGGTCTGATGAAACCAAGATTGAACTCTTTGGCCTGAATGCCAAGCGTCACATCTGGAGGAAACCAGGCACCTCTCATCACCTTGCTAATACCATCCCTACAGTGAAGCATGGTGGTGGCAGCGTCATGCTGTGGGGATGTTTTTTAGCGGCAGGAACTGGAAGACTAGTCAGGATCGAGGGAAAGATGAATGGAGCAAAGTACAGAGAGATCCTTGATGAAAACCTGCTCCAGAGCACTCAGGACCTCAGACTGGGGCGAAGGTTTACCTTTCAACACGACAACGACCCTAAGCACACAGCCAATACAACGAAGGAGTGGCTTCGGGACAAGTCTGTGAATCTCCTTGAGTGGCCCAGCCAGAGCCCAGACTTGAACCCCACTGAACATCTCTGGAAAGACCTGAAAATAGTTGTGCAGCGACACTCCCCATCTAACCTTACAGAGCTCGAGATGATCTGCAGAGAAGAATGGGAGAAATACCCCAAATATAGGTGTGCCAAGATTGTAGCTTCATACGCAAGAAGACTTGAGGCTGTAATCGCTGCCAACGGTGCCTCAACCAAGTACTGAGTAAAGGGTGTGAATACTTATGTACATGCAATATTTCAGTTTTTTATTTTTGATAAATTTGCAAAAACTTCTACAAAACTTTTTTCACTTTGTCATTATGGGGTATTGTATGTAGATTGATGAAAAAAAAGGAATTTAATCCATTTTGGAATAAGGCTGTAACATAAAATGTGGGGAAAGTGAAGGGGTGTGAATACTTTCCGGATGCACTGTGTGTGTGTGTATATATATATATATATATATATATATATATATATATATATATATATATATATATATATATATATATATATATATATATATAATCAGATGGGAACCCTTAGGGACGTCCAGGACTTCAGATAAGGCCAAACATATCAGCAATTTAAATGCTATATTTAAAATCTTTCGTTTAATAATAGTTCTCTCTTCTAATTCTAATTTTAGCCATAGTTTCTCTCAAGTTTGCTTCAGTAATGAAAGGGTTACTATCCTGAAACAGTATCCAATCAGATTTTGTTGTTGTTGATCTCTCTCTGGTCTCGTGCTCAGCCACCCACCATTTTCTTATCTGGCTGAAACGAAGTTGGTGACTGCAGGTGGACTGTATGTGGACATGCATTCCTTGCCCTGTGATGGCCTGGCGGCCTGTCCAGGGTGTCTCCCTGCCTGCCGCCCAATGACTGTTGGGATATGCTGCAGCATCCCTGCGACCCTGACAGCAGGATAAGCGGTTTGGATAATGGATGGGATAGATTTCTACATGGATTCTAAAAATTAATTAACTTAATAAATATTTCCTTCTTTCCTTAGGCTGCAAATTTCAACTATGATACATTCCATATCCTCAGGGGAGGGATCCTCCCTATAGGCCAACCCATCTTTGAAAAAAGTAGCACACCTGCCACCATTTTGATTGCTAGCTCTGTCATGCCTTATACAACCGAACCCTGGGATCACAAAATCTAACTGAGGCCGTAACCAAGTTTCTTGTACACATACTACATCTGGAACTACTTCTAATTCATATAACCACTTTTTAAACTCTTGCCCATTAGCTATTAGGCTTGTCGCATTCCATTGTAGTATGTGGACTACCGTAATCATAACCTCAACCCACAACATGTATATTTTCTCCAACTAAAGTTTCTGTCAACAATGCATGTATCTGTTCTGCTTTTACATCTTTCCTATCAAGGAATCTTTCTGCTG
Organism: Lampris incognitus; assembly: GCF_029633865.1. Classification (NCBI taxonomy): domain Eukaryota; kingdom Metazoa; phylum Chordata; class Actinopteri; order Lampriformes; family Lampridae; genus Lampris; species Lampris incognitus. Next base: position 55,196,919 of record NC_079217.1, read on the forward strand.
CCTCCACAATGTTCCTGATTCAATCCCTTTTCTTTTTCATCTGTGATGCAATATTAAAGAGCAGGGTAACCAAATTGACAGATTTGCTTCAAAATACTTTATAAATGTGGGAGATGTATTGCTGTTGACATGTTAAAATTTGTTGAACCATGTAGAGAACTGATTTGCGGAGTTAGACCGTTTTTGGGTATTTTTCCCGTTTTTCTTTCTTGATTTTTTGGCCGGCTTCCTTGGTGACATCGCCATCTTCCTTTGCATTGATTTAGAACACCTTTGCGTATCCCACCTAAGGTTACTATAGTAACCTTAATCTCACCTGTCTGTCCCCTATATAAAGCTTGTAACGGTAGCTGTCACTCCGAGGCAGTTGAAAGCAGTAGTTGGAAGTATAGTAACCTTAGTTGAAAGTAGCCATTTGAAAGTCTTATGAATGCTATGCCTGCGCATAGAAAGTGCATCCTCGGATGCCAGCTTTCGGGGTCTGACACCGTATAACAACTCCCGAAGGAAGGAGAAAGAAGGCTCAAGTGAGCAGAATTTATTAGGGGCCATGGAGTTGGAGAGGGCATCGCTGCTAGCAGTATCACCCGTCTGTGCAGCAAGCACTTTGCAACGGAATGTTTTTCAAACTGGCAGAGGCGACAGTTTGGTTTTTCAGACGGGCCACTGGCACTGGTTAGTTCGGCCGAACCAACCCTTCCCGGTCTCCAGTCTCCTCCAGGCCCTTCAGCTTCAATTTTTGTCGCCAACAACGTAGTAAGTAGCCTTGTTGTGTATTATTAGCTAGCTAACGTTAGCTATACAACAACGACATAATGTTCGCTAGCCATAGCAAAATGCACTGCTAGAGTAATGTTAGCTAGCAACACGCTCGGATTTTATAGCTAGAATTATTCTATCCAAGCTGACGTTAGCTAGCTAACGGCTGTTGCTAGCTAACGTTAGCTTGCATAAATGGGAGGGGAAAAATAGATTATAGATGAAGTTACCATTCTTCAACAGGAATAAGGGCACGGGGATTATCGGGAAGTACGTCGTCCTCTGTGACCTCTGGTTCAAACATATAGGGCTGTACTTGCCCAACTCTACTGTTGGCGGCCATCTCTTCTTATCAACAGTAACTAGGGTAGCTATTTGACAGGTTCTCCCCACTTCACAGCGCGTGGTTTCGGTGCCATGCCCCCAGAGTCTGAAACCAGTGGACGCTGCAGATTTTTACACTTTTTTGAAGCTTTATTTTATATACTTCGCAACATTTTTAATCATACAGAATTGGCTGGGTGGTTACTGATATGTTTGCCTGGGGTATGGGTATCCCAAAACACAGATTTGAGCTCAGTTACCCCCCCCCCCCCACTTTAATAGTGTGGTAGATGAAGGCCACAAAGTTCGCTTTGTTCACCACTAGCGTTTCCTCGTCAACTTCACATTTATGATCACAAACACTTTGCGTAGTTATTGGGGCTTGGGTTTGAGCCTGGTTTTCAGGTGTGTTACTGTCAATTTGTACTGCATTTCTTTGAGCCATTCCACTAACATTCCTGTTGTTTGTTGTACACTGTAGTATGATACAGTCCCTGCTATTTCCTTGAACATTTCATTGGTTAGATTTCTACATGAGAGAATACCACTCGTTTTTGCAGGAACCAGCCGTTCATGAAAAGTCTACCCGGCCGCGGTGACGCTTGTCCGGCCTCACTTCACGGGAAATTCTGCAGCCAAACCGGAAGTTAATAATAAATTATGGAAACAAACTACAGCCCCTATGCCCAACACTACAGTCACTCAAGTAATATAATAAGACTCTCCTGTATTTTTAGATTGTATTGATTGGACTTTATATAAATCCAATTTAAAGAAAATTTAAAATTAATAGACAGCAAAGGCCCAACTAGCCAAGCCATTAGCTCAAATCAGCTAAGAATTATATCTATATTGACTGGACACAATAGGGTACATTGTTGGGTGTAATTTCATCACCAATTGCCCACATTATGATAATTAGAAAAGTGGACTTTACAATTTGATTGATCTGATAATATAATAATTTAATGCGTGTGTGTGTGTGTGTGTGCGTGTCCACCGCCTCAGTTGTGCCAGTGGGGTTTTCTCAAGACTGAGAAAAAGGGTCTTTGAAAACCGCGACCTCCAGGCCAGGATGAAAATGCTGGTCTACAGAGCGGTAGTGTTGCCCACCTTACTGTATGGATCAGAATCCTGGACCACATACAGCAGGCACCTGAAGGCACTAGCGGCACATCATCAGAGGTGCCTGCGAAAAATCCTCAAGATCACCTGGGAAGAGAGACACCAGCGTCCTGGAGGAGGCTAACATAAGTAATGCTGCAAGTACATAAGTAATGCTGCTCAGATGTCTTGTGTCCTGTGTTATGCTTATGATGGTGATGTGAAGGAGAGGTTCTTCAAGTATGATGACGTCACTGAGGACAAACGTGCAGAGGCAGTGGCTGGCCAGGTACTTGAGTTCTTAGAGAGATGTAAATAAATACACTGCCAAAGGATTGGCCCAGTGTTATGATGGAGGCCTCTGGTCTGAATGGAGTACAAGCCAAAATTAAAGAAAAAATACCACAAGCGCTTTTCATTCATGGGTATGCACACTCTGTGAATCTTGTCATGTCTCAAGGCACTGCTAAAATTAAAGAGTGCAAGGTTTTATCTCCATCTCAGTGGCCTGGCAGCCTTCTTCACAAAATCAACAAAACGTACAAAACTGCTGAATGAAATATGCCAGCGAAGACTCCCGAGAGTGGTTCCAACACGGTGGAACTTTTCATTGCATTTGGTTTGCACTGTGTACGAGCAGAGAGAGGAATTCCTGGAGCTGTTTGAATTTATAGTGGACCACCACGATGACTTTGTTGAAGATGCAGTTCATAGCACAGATGGATACATAACACTGCTGACAAGCTTTGAGTTCTGCTTTCTACTCTCCACATTCAACTCAATTTTTGCATACACTGTTTGGGATCTTGCAGAATAACGAGTTTGATATACAGTTTTGTTTGTCCAGCATTCATGACTTTTGCAGCACCACAGAGAGGAAAGTGGAATTTTGAAACCATCTATGAGGACATTGTGCTTGACATCGGGGCTCCTAGTGGGCGCAGGGCACGGACACAAGGTCAAGGAGATGTGCACGCTATGTACCAACAGCTTCACAGTGAGATCCTGGACAACATTCTCACTCAACTAAGGAAAAGGTTCAAGGACCACAAACCTGTTCCTTGCCCTCCTGGACCCAAAGAAGTTTTCAACATACAGAGAAAACTTCTCCAACTCTGAGTTTGAAAGTCTTGGGGGAAACTATGGGTGGCACTTTGATCTCCCTTAAACTCAAGACTGAATTGACAGTCATGTACAACATGTCAAACTTTGAGGGAAGGAGCCCAGCAGACCTGCTTCATTTCCTTACACAGGAGGAGCTGAGTGGGCGCATGCAGCAGTTTCATCACCACACCTGTCTGGTGTTGACCATCCCCATATCCATCTCTTCAGCTGAGTGGTCTTTCTCGGCCCTGAAGTGCATCAAGACGCACTCCAGAAACACAACGGGACAGGATCGACTGGGAGCTTTGGCACTGATGTCCATAGGAAAAGGCCTTCTGATGGAACTTAAATCCAAGGACAAACTGCATGATGCTGTCATTGCCCACTTCAAAAAGAAAGACCAACGGATGGACTTTATATTCAAGTAGCCTAATAAGTTAAGCTGCCTAATTTTATTTTACTCCAAATCAATGCTGACACATTCATTTTACATATAGTGATGGCACTTCATAGCTGGTTAATACCACACTTTGCTCATGTAACGTTAGGTCTACTATACTCAATATTATGGTGTAAGGTTTGGCATATTTTGCCTATGATTGTATCGCGACTTTGCTCATGGCCTATTCTTAATGTGAAGGTTGATTTTATCGTTATTTCTATTCTTTGCTCATGAATTGCTTTGACTTGGTGTTGTCAATTTGTAAAGGAGAGGTTTCATGATGCTGCATGCTAGCGCTGTCAATGGTGATGTTGTAGGCCAGAAGCGGAGGCCATGTCATGAGCATTTTCATTGTTTTCCAAGTTTGGAGAGAGACAAAGGCTATTTGCAATCCAATGGATTTGATTTTGGTGGATCTTGAGGCACTGAGTTACTGGCGGTGTGTATGTGTGTGTGTGTAGGTGAGCTGTGTGTGTCAGAGGTTTTCACCTGTGGTGGTGCGATAGGTGCACTTTGTGTGTGTGTGTGTGTGTTAGAGTTGTGTGGCGGAGCTGTTCACATATTACAAAATACCCCAAAAATTTGGCTAATTACAATAGCATTGCGCTGTTGAAGGCCCACTGCCAGACCCCACAATTCGCTTGATATTTGGGTGAAGGCGGGGAGAATGAATCCAGCGCTATGAATGGTCAAACTGTTCTTCCTTTGCTTTTCGACAGGCGACACACTGCTGCCCTTCTCTGGTAGACTTGAGTACTGCATGTGCAATTGAAATCATTGGTGTCAGAAGCTTTTTTTGTGTAGTTTAGGGTGACAAATCATACCAGCATACTTAGATGTCAAAATGCGTACCTGCTACACAAAATGCGTACAGGTTGCCAGGTCTGCAGATTGTGGAAAGTGGCTGGCATCCACCCTAAAGGTGATTTGTACTTTGATGGTTCTTTTGTCTCCTTCACTCAGGTCCAGGAGAAACACAATCTCCCAGGAAACAATTTCTTTCGGGATTTGCAAGTAAGGGATTCACAGTTGAAAAACATCTACCAGGATTTGAGGCAGCCAACTGTTCAATAATATATGTATGCCTTAAAAGACCATCAAGCTCAGATCCTTTATTTATGACACCTTACAGCAGGCCGATTTACCCTCGCCGGAAGGTATTAAGACAAAATGGGAGGAAGAGTTGGGTCTGCAGATATCTGATGAAATTTGGGAGGGACGCCTGGAGCACATACATATATGCTCAAACAACGCCAGACACTGCCTTATCCAATTTAAAATTGTGTACCAACTCCCATTATTCCAGAGTTAGGCTACACCAGAGTTATCCCAAAGTGTCACCCTTATGTTAAAAATGTCAGTCAGCCGAAGGTACACTGCTACATAGCTTTGCTCTTTACCAAAAGATATAGACCTACTGGATAGAAATATTTGAGATACTGTCTAAAATAATCAGCACCCAGTTAGAACCGGACCCTCTTTTAATCATTCTTGGAAGGTCTGATACGCAGACCAATCTCACTGCCCCTCAACAACTTTCTCTCTTATTGCCTTATTGTAGCAAAGAGGTTGCTTCTTTTGTTTTGGAAAGAAAAAGGGGTCTCTACTACTAAGATGTGGGTCAGCGACCTGTCAAATACCTTACATCTGGAGAGAATAAGATATGTTTTAAAAGGTAAACTTTCACTGTTTGAAAGAACCTGGTTACCCCTTATTCATTACCTTGCTAGTGCGACTAGCTAATCCTACAATTAATATATTTCACTATTAATCACCTATTGAGTAGTATAGGGATGGGGAGGGACTTTTTATTTTATTTTTGTACTTGCTTAAGCTGTTTTGTACTTTTAATATGCAATATGTTATATTCATCTAATACCTGTTTTGCATTAAAAAATCTTTTGCTGTTTAGTACTCTGTTTTTCTTTTTGCTTGTCATTTGTTGTGTACTTGAAAAATGAGCACTGGATATCATATATGGACATGCACGAACTAACTGCTCAAATAAAATATATCTTAAAATGGAAAAAAAAGAAAAGGAAATGGAAACTGACCCCGGAAGAAGCTGACAAGACAGAGCACCGGATAGAAAGAAGATGAGAGTGGAAGCTCAGACACTCATAGAGGTGGAAAAGAACAGAGAGGTGGGATAAAAGATAAAAAGGAGGAAAGAAAGTAATGGCTGGGAAAGAAGTTAACACAGAAAAATGTGTGTAGAGGGGGCTAGTGAATTAATCCTGCAAAAGGCTAAAAAGAATCTGTAAGGGCATGCATTCAAGTGTTTTGACACATACTCAATAATCCAGGTAAGAAAATCAAAGAAGGTTGAATCAGTTCATCTGGATACAACGTTTATTGACAGATACGTTTCATCGCTCAACTGAGTGACCTCTTCAGTCGAAACTGACTGCAGGTGTCCCCACCCCTTATAAACAATACAATACAATGCCTAACGACCGAACCAATGACCCAACAACCAGTTTCATATGCAAATATCAGGAACAATTTATTTGTCATTTCATCTAATGTACTACGTACACAAAAGAAACGAAATTCCATTTCCCCCACCCCACAGCAGTGCAACACAAAAGACAAAAACACATATCCAAAAACAACACCACAAAAAATATACAAAAACGGAGAGAACAAATCAAAAAAGAAAACAAAAGAGCCAACAACACAGTCCATCCAGTGCAACAGAGCCCAAAAACTCCACCATCCAGAGAATGAACGCTAGCCAGGATGACTGTCGGATATGGGTATGAATCCTCTGTGAATAGTACACATGGCCTTTGAAACGCTAGTTAAAGGTCATACCCATATTTGCATATGAAACTGGTTGTTGGTTTCGGTCGTTAGGCACTTTGGGGATACCGTTAGTCAGTTTAGACTGAAGAGGTCACTTAGTTGAGTGATGAAACATATCTTTCCATAAACGATGTATCTAGATGAACTGATTCAACTTTCTTTGACATGCATTGAAGTGTTTTCTCCAGAATCATTCATGTCGGTGTTTGGTTTGATCATTGTTCCACAGGTATCTTCATTCCCAATCCTTGGCTAGTTGCTCAGCGAGGTCCATCATTCTAAGTTCCTTGACAATAAATCAAAAAAGGCAAAAGAAGAAATTGTTACAGGAAGGAGGAGAGGTTAGGACTGAAAATGAAACGGAGGATTAGAGGGAAAGCAAAAACGGGTGGATAGAGACAAAAACAAAAATAGGGGGAAGAGACACATGAAAGAAGGGATTGATGGTTCTGGTTAAGAAGCGCAGAAGGGAGGGGGAGAAGTGTCCTGTAAGGGAGAGATTAGTGTCATAATCCTCTGGATTCATCCTCCATCCACCCTATTTGTTACTGGCTGCATGATGTGTTTGGTAAACAGAGGCACCTCCATGGTTCCATGCACACAGAGACCCTCTGAGCTAGAGTCCACAGGACACACACATACACACAAAAGTACAGCACATACACACATGTACACATTCGTGTAAAATTCATGCACGCCTTCACTCACTTGTATAGACAGTGGCACAGCCAGAAGGCAGGCAAATAGTTGGGCAAGCAGACACATGGCTAAAATCAATTCTATTTAAGTACAAGGTCAAAGCAAGGTCAAACACACAAGCCTACAGTCAAAGTCTCAGAGTCACACAGTTAATTGCAGGCCATGGTTACACTGTGTTAAAGGCTAGTCCTTAGGATGATTTGTGATTAGACAGGATGGCTTGAATGTTACATAAGTAACTATGACTTCAAAGGCTGATGAGACAAGGTCAGCAACTGTTGGTGAGCCAGAAGAGACAATGTAAATGATCCTCCTCATATCCCTGAGGACATGAGTGAACACTTAACTAACTATTGTGAGTGAGAGCATATGAGATTTGGGGGTTTGTTTAAGTTAGAACACAAGATAGAACTTGCATTAAGACTTTTGCTTCCAAAATGGAATCCCCAACAATGATGAGATGGCCTACAGCAGTGGTTCTCAACCTTTTTGGGATCCTGGACCCCCTGTGTATTTTTGATCTACCCTGAGGACCCCTCCACCTGATCTTGGGGGAGGGGGGTTGCAATTTGATAGAAACAGTAGAAACTGCATTTTAAATTGCATTATAGCATTTATTCACTCTTTGGGGCAAAAATAAGAGCTTTCAGTTGTAACTTAGATATAGTTAACAAAACAGAATTCTTATGCAGTAACTTTCAGATATATGTAACAAAACAGAATATGTATTCAGTAACTTTCAGATATATGTAACAACAGAATTTTTATGCAGTAACTTTTAACAATGCAAACGGGAGCGAGATCTCTTATTAAAATACAATAAATTACACTTGTGAACAGATGTAATTAGAGAAAAAAGTCCTGTTACCCTTTATAGTTTAGGTAGATAAAGGTCTCAGTCACATTTGAGTAAAATAATCCTATTTCTATAAATGTCATAGAATCTTTTTTTTAAAGATATTTTATTTTCACGGACCCCTTGCAATTACACCACGGACCACTAGGGGTCCGCGGACCCCCGGTTGAGAAACACTGGCCTACAGGGACGAGATTCAGCACCTCACATCATGGTGTACTACCAACAATCTTGTCCTCAATGTGCAGAAGACGAAGGAGCTGATTGTGGACTTCAGGAGGTCTAGAAGCTGCAGCCACTCCCCCATACACATCAATGGGGTGGAAGTGGAGCGTGTTTCAAGCTTTAAATTCCTTGGAGTTCACATCAGCGAGGAACTGTCCTTGACATCAAACACCCAGGCCGTTGTGAAAAAGGCCCAACAACGCCTGCATTTCCTGAGGAGCGCCCGTCTATCCCCCAAAATTCTCACCAACTTCTACCACTGCACCGTAGAGAGCATCCTGACCAGCTGCATCTAAGTGTGGTATGGCAACTGCACCTCAGTAGACCAGAAAGCTCTGCAGCGGGTCGTCAAGGCAGCCCAGCATATCATCGGTACCCAGCTCCCAGCCATAAAAAACATTTATCACCAACACTGCCTTTGAAGGGGTCTCAGCATCAGCAGAGATCCAACCCACCCCAACCATGGACTGTTCTCCCCCCTGCGTTCTGGAAGGTGCTACAGGAGCCTCAGAGCCCGCACTACCAGGCTCAAAAACAGCTTCTTTCCACAAGCTGTTGCCCACCTGAACCTGGCTACCCACTGAATGACTGTAAATATTTTTAAATATTTTGTACTCTTGCTCTTTTTTAACTTATTTTTAGCTTTTGGTCTTCATGTGTGTATATCTTATACTGTGTTTGCTGTGTTTGTCTGTGTCTTTCTTGCACTCTTTGGTGAAGCCACAGCCCTCATTTCGTTTTTTACGCAACACATTTAATTAGGGGACAGTTTTGCTACTGCGTTCCCTTGCACTACTTTTGTGTTCCCTCGCAATACCTTTTTCACCAGTGAAGAAGAAGCTAACTTCCGGCTGGTTTCTGCATTCATCATCAGAAGAAGAGCCATATTGGGGACATGGTGAGAAAAAAATTAGGGGGCAGTTTTGCGTTCCCTCGCAATAACTTGTCACCAGTGAAGAAGAAGCTAACTTCCAGCTGGTTTCTGCGTTCATCATCACAAGAAGCTAACTTCGGGTGGTTTCTGTATTCATCATCATTCATTCATCATCATCAGATCATTCAGCGTTAGGTTGGTGGTGTTCATTTTTATGATTTATTTATTTTCATACTTTTCATCATATATATCATACTTTTGCGAGAAGAGTATCAGGAGTGATTTGGGACAGAAGGGTTCCAGCAAGAGTTAAAAGGAAGGTTTACAAAATGGTTGTGAGACCAGCGATCTTATATGGTTTTGAGACAGTGGTACTGACAAAAAGACAGAAGGCGGAGCTGGAGGTGGCAGAGTTGAAGACGCTAAGATTTTCATTGGGAGTGACGAAGGACAGGATTAGGAAAAAGTATATTAGTGGGACAGCTCAGGTTGGATGGTTTGGAGACAAAGCAAGAGAGACAAGATTGAGATGGTTTGGGCATGTGTGGAGGAGAGATGGTGAGTATATTGGGAGAAGGATGCTGAATATGGAGCTACCAGAGAAGAGGAAGTCCGAAGAGGAGGTTCATGGATGTGGTGAGAGAGGACATGCAGGTGGCTGGTGTGACAGGAAGATGCAGAGAACAGGAAGAGATGGAAACGGATGATCCGCTGTGGCGACCCCTAACTGGAACAGCCAAAAGTAGTAGTAGTAGTTTTATGTGAATATCAATAAAATTACCTGTGTTTGATTAAGTTAATGTGCCATTATCAAACATTATTGAAATTAACAACTGAATTAACAAGAAACATGGAAACAAATCACTCAAAAAACTCATTTTGGCTACAATGACAGTGGAAATAATACAAGTAAAAATCTGTCCTTCAAGCTCTTTGTTGAGGCCTGCTTTATACTGATTTACTCAGTGTTGCATTAAAACTGGGATGAAAAGCATACCTAGTCCCTCTTCATTAATTGTATGCTCTCTTCTGTGACTTCACTAGACCGCAGGAAATGTTCTAAATCCTCCTCCATATTTCCAGATTGACTTGATTAGAAACAAAGAACATAACCTTCCCTTTGCAAGTGTTAAATCAAAGCAATACTAACAGAATAGTGAGCCCGCTATCGAAAGCAATGTTGCAAAACTTACTGTCCATTAACATTTAGCAGACACGTACAGTTACGATAACATTTAGCTGACACTTTTATCCAAAGCGACTTCACACGAATAGTTAAATAAATACATAAATAGTTAAAATGACTGGAGCGGGACATCGAGCAGACTCGTCACTTGGGTAACTTGGCGTGTCAAAAGACGGAGCCCGCCAAAAATGGAAGTTTTCCCGCCCAACCCGATGGCTCCATTGCTAACAGAATAGGGAGCGGGCTATGGAAAGCAGTGTTGCAAAACTTACTGTATAGTTACATTAACATTTACATTTAGCAGACACTTTTATCCAAAGAAACTTCACACAAATAGTTAGATAAATAAATAAATCGTTAAAATGAACACCACCTACCTAACGCTGAATGACCTGATTCTGATGATAACGATGATGAACGCAGAAACCAGCCGGAAGTTAGCTTCGTCTTCTTCACTGGTGAAAAGGGTATTAGCAGTGTTGCAAAACGTACTCTACAGTTACATCAACATTTAGCAGACACTAATATCCAAAGCGACTTCATACAAATAGTTAGATAAATAAAAAAATCATTAAAATGAACACCGCCTGTAATGGAACGGTTTCCTTTATTTTTAGAGCCTCCCTACCGCTAGGGGCATCGTTCCATTATCTTGAGTATTTTGCCTTCTAGTGGCATAGATAAGTACCGCGGTTTCAGCTACTTCCCTTTCCTCCTCTTCCTTTTCCTGTGACAACGAGAAAATTGTGTGACAACACAGCAATACTCATGCTCCATCATTAGCCATCACCTAGTTTCTACCCCTTTGAGTGGCAATATCTGTAAGTAAAGCTATTCCATCATTGCTAGAATCTTTATTTTGAAATATTTTTTACGTATTTGCTACAGTTTGTGTAATTTTGGTAACATGTATGACAGCACATTTTAATGATGGCATTCAGGCTATACGTTTGATGCTAGCATAAATACAGTGTTCAGTGCTATACCTGATTAGTTCCAACTTACATTTTATTCCTGCAAAGAAAATATTAGTTTTATACTTAACTGTTTCCTGAAAAATAGAGGATTAGTTATCCTAACTGTAACTCTAGATTGAGTAAGCTATTTTGTATTGTATACTGATGTATGCTTTTCTGTATGCTTATTTTCAGTTTCACACTTCCTTGTTATTAAATCCCGTCCTTATACAACACTGGTCTGTTCCTTGGAGGATATGATGCAAGGGAGAGTTTAGCTGGCTGTAAAACCTAATATAGGACAAGAGTCACATTAGGTGTAGCAGTACACCGCCTATCTAACGCTGAAAAAAAAGTATCAGCAGTGTTGCAAAACTTACTGAACAACTAAATTAACATTTAGCAGACACTTTTATCCAAAGCTACTTCACACAAATACATAGATGGGTTAAAATGAACACCACCTACCTAATGCTGAATGATCTGACGATGATGACGATGATGAACACAGAAACCAGCCGGAAGGTAGCTTCTTCTTCACTGGTGAAAAAGGTATTGCGAGGGAACGCAATAGTTTTCTGCCCCCTATTTATTTTTTTTTCCGTCACCGTGTCCCTAATAGATGTGTTTTCCCGCCCTTACCTAGGGCGCCGGGGTGGGTGCATTGTCCTTCCGGTCTAAACATCCGTAGCCGGATGTAAACATGCAAGCCTAGATCTGCGATATCTTCAACAACATTAAACATTAAAAATGGACAATAGAAAATGAAAAAAATTAGTTCAGTGATACACTGTGCAGTGCGTGGCTGTACTAATACACGGAAAAGCCTGAATGAGTGGCTGGTGTAACCATGTTAAAATTAATGATTTTATTTTGTTTGAGTATGAAATATCACCAAATCCTGTCTGTGTGCTGTTATTTGTGTTTACTACATTTTATTTTATGTCATTATTTACTTTTATGTGTTTTACAACGACCGTCATATACGTGTACTGTCGCTTTAAGAGAGAGGTCTTATGGGTACTCGGAAGAGGGAACGCGGGAGAGGCCATTTTTGTTTTGTGGGAGGAGTCTCAAGCAGCGATCGAGCCGAGCCACGCGTGTTTCTTACCGTAGGACAGTTTTGCTGGTTGAGGAGAACGTAACCTTGAGTATCCCTGTAAGAAGATACTGCAAGCTGTGGGATAAAATACTTGTTTATCCTTTCTTACATCGGAGTCCCGTGGACGGTTTCTCCTTCTAACGCACACGAGTGAAGTCCGGGCAGTGGTTGAACTTTGACCCCCACGTCCGTAAGAAACACCGCTCCCGCTGGAGGACTGGACGTTTGTCGAAGGGTTTGAAACCAAAATAAATGGCAAGGTGAGCCAAATAGAGTCCTGTGTGTCCCCCCTCCTTCCTTGATCATGATGATGATGATGATGATGAGAGACTGAGGGCCCCCCACAACATCTGGGACCCCACCGAAAATAGAACACAACGCAGAGCTGATGATGGAAGTGACGGGCGTGCAGCAGGCTGACCAGCAAAGAACAGCATAGGACTGCCCCCGTTACATTGGTGCCGTGACCCTCCTGGATCCTGAGAGTGACATCAGTTGCTCGCCGCGGGAGGCTGCTGTCGTCATCAAGCCCCAGACGTCCTCAGGTATTTCTATAGACTGTACGCTCATGTTACAGTGGACTGGAGTTGAGCTGTGTGGACACTGGACAGTCATAGCTGTGGTTACCATGGACTGGGCTTGTGAACAGGACATTTGTATATACTGAAGGAAGAAAAACACACGAAAAAAAAAAGGAAAAAAGGTTAATGTTGATGTGATTGAAGGACTCGTGTGAATAATCTATTGATGTAAACTACTGGATATGTGCATATGTGATTAATCTATTCGTGAATTTGTTGATTGTGTGTGATTGTTTCAATCGCTTAGTGATTTCTAGATTCAATTATTTAAATGAATTGAGCTTTTCACTTTTTTATTTTATTTTTTATTTTATCTGAGTGTTAGAGGTAGGAACATGGCAGAGGGTGGTTCGTACGTAGGTGGGGGTAACATTGCTGATCAGGATCTTTTGGATCGCCAGTGTGCTATGGAGAGGGGGTACCAGTTAGATGTGGGTGGGGGTTTACGGCTAGGTGTAGGTAGGAGTTTCGGGCAGCTCTTAGAGGGCGGGGAACCAGACACCAGAGCACCAGGACCTAGAGACCCGACCACATTTGGCACTCCTCAGTTCACCTCCACACGCTACGTAGAACGGGCCAGGCCAGGTATCAGCGAAGGGGCTGTGCTAGGTAACAGCGAGCAGCCAGTGGGTGAGTTAGCAATGCTCATTACTCAGTTAGCAGAGAAGATAGGAGAGTCAATCACTGCTAAGCTGCAGGAAATACAAATGCTTAGAAACACACACACAGACAGTGCTAGGTCTGCTGAACAGTGTTCGGAGACAGTGCCTACTGTTAGAGTAGTAATGCAGACAGATGCTAGGGAGCCTCCTATTTTCAGGGGCGATAGCTCTGATAAGTTTACAGTTCATGAGTGGGAGATCCTTATGACTTTGTATTTGAGGAAGCGAGCCATTCCAGTTAGTGAGCAGTCACATGAGATTCTAGCTAAGCTTATGGGGAAAGCAAGGGACATGGTGAGGATAAAGCTGCGCAACACATCTGTCGACCACATAGCGAACCCCCACATTATTTTTGATGTACTGAAGCAACACTTTAGTGACTTCACATACTCGAGCATGCCCCTGGCGGACTTTTACAGTATGCTGCCCAAGCCAGGTGAGGACGCTATGGAGTATTGGATTAGGCTTAATAAGACAGTGGAGGTGGCTGACGAATGCTTGAAGTGGCAGGGCCGTAGTATTGAAGAGCCAAGCCACGAGGTAAGCATGATGTTTATCAAACACTGTCCAGATCAGTCTTTTGCCAATGTTTTTAAGTTCAAGTCCGCAGGGAAATGGTCTGCTAGCGAGATCCAGGAGAGGCTTGATGAGCACATGCTGGAGAGGAAGTCCCGTGTTGCTGCAGGTGACCAACGTGAAGCAGGCGCGGTAGAGCATAGGTTCCATTCACAGGTTCATGTCCCTGTAGTCGACATGGCTCCCGACTTGAACACGACCGTGCCGGTGGTGCCATCTCCCGTCCCGGCTCATGCGTCATCTCCTATACCATTTTTTGCAAGGTCTCCTACACCGTCTCCCGCACCGTCTCCCGCACCTGTCTCTGGCGGTGATGACTATATGAGGAGTTTGGTGAGCTTGCTAGACCGTTTGGTCACAATGCAGACTCAGGTTCCAGTTAGCGCTGCAGTCCGGACACCGACGCTGACTCAACCGCCAGCTAACGCCGTAGGGCGGGTGCCAGACGCACCACAGAGGTTGTGCAGGGTTTTTAAGTCTCCGGATCACTCCACATTTTCCCACTGCAGCCGGGAGAACCGATGTATAAACTGTTTGTCTCCTAGTCATTGGAAGAGGGACTGTCCTCACCCTCAGCCGCCCAACCAGCTCCGTTCTCAGCCTGGTGGAAGAGCTGGTCGTCAGTCTCGTCCGTTAAACTACTAAACCCACACCTAGAGAGGGATGGTGTGGGTAAAGTAGATGTATCCCTCACTGATGTCTCCGACCTGGCTCACTTGTATGAAGACAAGTGTGCCAAAGCACCTCAGGGTTCACGTATGGTCATTCAGGCGACACAGAGGATTCAGGCTTTCAGTGACTTGTTCTATGCTCCTGTTCTTGTCAACCAGAGTGTGCAGCTTAATGACATGTTGGATACTGGCTCTATGTCATGCAGTATCAGTGAAAATGCAGTAGAGAAGCTCCGCTCTGGGGGTGTTTTACCTGAGAAGCAGCAGCCTGAAGAGAACATTGTCTTGATTGGCTGCGGTGGTCTGGAGACTAGGCCTGATGGTTTTTATGACCTCAACATGCAGCTTTATGGTGTTTCCTTTGTCATACCCACTCTGGTCGTGCCCGGTCAGCATGATGATCTGATAGTCGGCACAAACGTCATTAAACATGTGGCCCATGTACTCAAGAGTGGTACTGAGTACTGGGACATCGCGTCCGGACAGGAACATCCGTCTAGTCCTGACGTTGAACAGTTCTTGTCCATGTTCACGAATGTAGAGCGCTGGAGGGGTGGTGCAGTTCCTGAGAAGATAGGTACTGTTAAGCTCACCCAGGCCGTGACACTCTTACCGAGGCACGAGCACTTAGTCTGGGGCAGACTTCCTGCTAAGGTGCCTATGTCAGCTGGAAGCACTGTTGTTGTGGAGCCGACAGACTCCAAGGCCATGCCACGCAGTGTACTCGTAGGTCGACTTGTCACACCGCTCTGGGGTGATAGGTGGGTACCCATGACTGTTGTCAATCCATCTGACAAAGCCATCACGCTGAAAAGGAACTGCAAGTTGGCTGATGTGTTTCCATGCTTGGCGATTGAGGACTTTAATGTTTTCCAGGGACTGCAATCAGTTGCAGGGAGGCATGAGCCCAACGCCACAGATAGTGCCTGTCCAGCCGGCTAGGAGTTTGTCAGAGCTCGGACTCAGTGACATTGACCTCAGCTCCTGTCAGGTTAGTGAGGCATGCAAGTCCCAGCTCACTCAGCTGCTCACCGAGTACCATGACATCTTCTCCAGGGACTCTCTGGACTGTGGCGAGGTCACAGGATACACACATCGCATCCATCTGGTGGATGAGCGCCCCTTTCGCTTGCCCTACAGGAGGGTTCCCCCAGCCCACTATCAGAAGTTGAGACAGGTTCTCACTGATATGGAGGAGAAAGGGATTATCCAGAAGTCCTCGAGCGCATACGCTTCACCGCTGGTTATGGTGTGGAAGAAGGATGGCAGGCTTCGGATCTGCACTGATTTCAGATGGCTGAATGCTCGGACCTTGAAAGACGCTCATCCCTTGCCACACCAGTCGGACTGTCTTGCCGCGCTGGGTGGTAACTGCCTCTTTAGTACGATGGACCTCACCTCTGGCTTATTCAACATCCCAATGCATGAAGATGACAAGAAATACACTGCTTTCACGACTCCCCTTGGGTTGCATGAATACAATCGCATGCCACAGGGCCTTTGTAATAGCCCTGCAGCCTTCATGAGAATGATGATTGGGATCTTTGGGGATCTGAACTTCACGAAGCTTTTGTGCTATCTTGATGATCTTCTTGTCTTCGCGCCGTCAGAGGTTGAGGCTCTGTCGAGTTTCCGCACTGTGTTTCAGAGGTTGAGGGAGAACAACTTGAAACTGGCTCCGAAAAAGTGTCATCTGCTGCAGAAGCGGGTGCGGTTTTTGGGCCACGTGGTTGATGGCGGAGGTGTGTCTGTCGATCCCTCCAAAGTAGAGGTCATCTCCAACATGACAGTGCAGGATCTCATGGAAGGTGATGGGTGCACGCCTTCTGTTCGTAGGATCAAACCTTTCCTTGGTATGGTATTTTACTACCAGCATTTCCTCCCGAACTGCTCCTCCGTGGCTAAGCCCCTGTTCGCCCTTACAGCTGGACAAAAGAGGAGGGGGAGGTCAGCTAAGGATAAGAAGCCCCATGGCAGCTTCCGTAAGCTTACCTCCGCAGACTGGACGGTGGAATGTGGGGAAGCATTTGATCTGTTGAAGACGATGTTACTGGAGTGTGTGGTGCTTGCCCATCCAGACTTTGAGGTGCCTTTCATTTTGTCGGTCGATGCGTCTTTGGACGGACTCGGCGCGGTGCTGTCTCAAGTGCCCCGAGGAGAGTCCAAGGCCAGACCTGTTGGTTTTGCAAGCAAGTCCCTCAGTGCCTCACAGCGGAAGTATCCAGCTCAAAGACTGGAGTTCATGGCGCTGAAGTGGAGTTTTTGTGAAAAGTTCAGCCACTGGCTGAAGGGTCAAAGCTTCACTGTTTGGACAGATAATAATCCGCTGACTTATCTCCTAACGAAGCCGAAGCTTGACGCGTGTGAGATCCGCTGGGTGTCTAAGTTGGCGTCCTATACTTTCGATCTCAAACACCTGCCAGGGAAGAAAAACGTGGTGGCGGATGCCTTGAGTCGCGACCCTTTTTCCAAGCCCGTCAGTCAGAGGCTACTTAGGGAGCCCTACCCGGCCCTTGTTCAGGAAGCCGACGGGGTTGAGGGGGACTCTGTGCAGGATGTTTTCAGACTCATTTGCCAGTCCCAAACAGTGAGTAGTGCGCGATCTGGGTTTGCTGGTGATGCAGCTGAGGTCAGGGCTTTTTGTCAAGCCAAATGTGACTGGCCTGATGCATCAGTATTCACAGCACTCAGTTTGGTCCAGCACGTTCAGCATCTGTCGGGTGGTCAGGATACACTGCCAATGTTATCCACCGAGGAGCTCAGGTTGAGTCAGGAGCAGGACCCCTGCATCTCCAAGGTGTTGCCCTTTGTCGCTGTTCGGAAGCGGCCATCGAGACGTGAGAGGCATGGTGCTGACCAGAAGGTCCTCAGGCTGCTGAAACAGTGGGAGAAGTTGGAAGTCAATGATGGTGTCTTGTACAGGGTGACAAAGGACCCAGTGTCCAAGCAGAGGAGGTCTCAGTATGTTTTACCTCTGAGTCTGAAAGACAAGGCACTGTCTGGCATCCACGATCACGCTGGTCATCAGGGCCAGGACCGTACTCTCTCTCTTGCAAGGCAGCGTTTTTATTGGCCTGACATGGAGAGGGATATCAGAGCATATGTCAGATGCTGTCGGAGATGTGTGTTTGGGAAGACCCCAGAGCCAGCTGCTTGCGCGCCCCTGGAGAGCATTAAAACCTCCGCACCGATGCAGCTTGTGTGTATGGATTTCTGGTCCGCTGAGGACAGTAAGCAGCGGTCGGTCGATGTCCTAGTGGTTACTGACCACTTCACTAAGCTTGCTCACGCGTTCCCCTGCGCCAATCAGACAGCGAAGCAGGTCGCCAAGAAACTCTGGGATCATGTATTCTGTGTTTACGGGTTTCCGGAGAGAATACATTCTGACCAGGGCACAAACTTTGAGAGCAACCTGATTGCAGAGCTTCTCAGGTTGGCGGGTGTAGCGAAGTCCCACACGACGGCCTACCATCCTATGGGTAATGGCGGGACAGAGCGGTTTAATCGCACGATGGGGAATATGCTCCGTTCCCTTCCGCTTCAGCAGAAGCAACAGTGGCCTCAGAAGATCCATTCTCTCACGCTCACGTACAATGCCACTGTTCACGAGACCACGGGTTACGCGCCTTTCTTCCTGATGTATGGGCGTGTCCCAAGACTGCCGGTGGATGTTATGTTCAGGCAGGTTTTGCATGACCCTCACGTTGTTGATTATGACTCTTATGCTCAGTCTCTGCTTTCCTGTCTAAGGAGGGCAATGGAGATCGCTCAGAAGCACTCCACGGCTGAGCAGCAGCATCAGGCGCGACAGTACAACAGACATGCCAAGGGCACTGTCCTGTCTGTCGGGGATCGTGTTTTGGTTGCGAACCAGAGTGAGCGAGGGAAGAGAAAGTTGGCTGACAAATGGGAGAACGGAGTGTACACGGTTGTCGGTGTCAACCCCAATATCCACGTCTACAAGATTCAGGATGCAGAGGGGCACACCAGGGTGGTGCACAGGAACCGTTTGTTGGAGGTCAACTTCTTGCCCCTTCCTGAGTTAGATCAGGGTGAGGAGTCCAGTACAACCAGTCAGTTGCTTGACTGCGCAGGGTCCGATGAGGAGGACAGTGCAGATGGCCTGACGGTCTCAGGGGATGCAGTGGGGCTAGCAGTCTCATCACTTGGAGACTCACCTAGATCTGAGTGGGCAGAAGCAGAAGAGTTCATTCCGTCTAGTCTGGTAGTCAGTCCTGTGGGGGCCACTGCTCAGTCTCCACCCAACACACACGCACCACACAACACACATGCACCACACATAGAGGCATCACACTCACTCGATGTAGGTGTTATATCTCACACTGATTCGCACACAGGGGCACCACCCTCACTCGATACAGATGTTGCAGCTCGCACTGTCTCACGCACACAAGTAGAGAGCGATGGTCGGGTTAGGACACGCACAGGGAGGGTGGTGAGGTCAGTGAACAGGTTAATAGAATCTATGGCTCAGATGCCATTTCTACGGAGTGTGAGGGTTTGAACTTTGATGGAGGTTGGAGTCATTCAAACTAGTTTAATGTGAGTTATTAGGTGTCTATCAGACAGGGTTGTTTTGGGCCAAGTGCATGGTGTGGCGTATCAGGCGTCACATTGATCTAAGGGAATTCTGAGACTTGATCAACCTCATTATTTTCTGGACCTCGTAACCGAGGTAGCTCCTAAGTTGACTGGAGGACTAGGTCCTTCTTTTCATTTGTGCCAGTAGTCAGTGATGGGCTTTTCCTTTCCTCTTTCTCTTTTTATCCTGCTGTCAGGATGTTGGTGAATTTCAGGAGGGGTGAATGTAACCATGTTAAAATTAATGTTTTTATTTTATTTTGTTTGAGTATGAAATATCACCAAATCCTGTCTGTGTGCTGTTATTTGTGTTTACTACATTTTATTTTATGTCATTATTTACTTTTATGTGTTTTACAACGACCGTCATATACGTGTACTGTCGCTTTAAGAGAGAGGTCTTATGGGTACTCGGAAGAGGGAACGCGGGAGAGGCCATTTTTGCTTTGTGGGAGGAGTCTCAAGCAGCGATCGAGCCGAGTCACGCGTGTTTCTTACCGTAGGACAGTTTTGCTGGTTGAGGAGAACGTAACCTTGAGTATCCCTGTAAGAAGATACTGCAAGCTGTGGGATAAAATACTTGTTTATCCTTTCTTACATCGGAGTCCCGTGGACGGTTTCTCCTTCTAACGCACACGAGTGAAGTCCGGGCAGTGATTGAACTTTGACCCCCACGTCCGTAAGAAACACCGCTCCCGCTGGAGGACTGGACGTTTGTCGAAGGGTTTGAAACCAAAATAAATGGCAAGGTGAGCCAAATAGAGTCCTGTGTGTCCCCCCTCCTTCCTTGATCATGATGATGATGATGATGATGATGATGATGAGAGACTGAGGGCCCCCCACAACATCTGGGACCCCACCGAAAATAGAACACAACGCAGAGCTGATGATGGAAGTGACGGGCGTGCAGCAGGCTGACCAGCAAAGAACAGCATAGGACTGCCCCCGTTACACTGGATAGAGAGTGTGTTGCCCATCGACCTGCCACAAAACAGCAATGTCCCAACAATCAATTGTTTTTCCTCCATGGAAAACCAACAGCAGATTTCGAATCACGGATGTGGTTGAAGGCTTTGAATTTGAAGAAACCACCGAAAAACGCCTTTGTTTGTTCCCGTCACTTCATTGCCATAAAGCCAACCAAAGAAAACCCTTTCGCTGAACGCGAATTTACGAATCCTACTATGGCCACGCCAAGACCCGCCCTACTCTGTGATTGGCTGGGTTGCATGCAACTCGACTGGACGCTTTAGAACTCTACCGTACCCTCGCTGTGAGCGTTCGAAAGCGTCACAAAAGAGCTTCTACGCTGCTTCGGCTTTGCGGAGACGTTTCGTTTGGCTACTAAAGACAAGATTTTGCTTCCACGTTGACAAGACGCAATGAACCATTCATTTAAGTATATCTGGCCATGGAAGTTGCCGAATTATTTGTTCATTGCCTTGCTGTTGTTTTTTTTAAATAACTGTAACGTTATGTAGCCTATAGGCTACCCTTTTGACCACATTCTTCATGAGTGATTTTATGTTTATGTTTAGGCATTTAGCAGACGCTTTTGTCCAAAGCGACATACAAAAATACAACAATCTAAATGAACATCAAATTTAATCAAATTGTAATCTAAATTATTATGTGAATTATAAGATAAGAAAAAGCTCAAAAATCCCAGGGAATAGGAACAGGTGCTAACACTAGTAACCCTCATTGATGTTGCAGGTGTTAAAATCTATTTTGCAACAAACATCACTCATACAAACCAGATCTTTGGTTGGTCCTCTTCAATGCTGTGGCCTGCCCTGATCCATCAGCCACAAAACAAACGAAAACCGAACGGAATGATAAGCTACCAACAATACTTATAGATACCAACAATAACAACAAATCTCACCACATACGACCAGGACATTTAACTAGGTAAATATAAGGTGAACAGATGTGTCTTCAATCTCCTGTTGAAAGACTCTAAACTATCAAGATTTGGTAACTGCAGCAATATGCTCAGTAAAAGTCAGTCCATCATCAATAATTACACCCAGATTCCGTGCAGTTTTAGACGAAGTCAGGGAGAGTGAATCAAATTGGACGCTGATCTGCTGGGAAATAGTTGGTTTACATACAATATGACATAGCCTAGTTTCTCACTCTTAGAAATTCAAAGTCAATGTAATGAGCAATGTTTACCAAAGCGGTGTTTGAGTTATCATGTGTAATAGTGGCACAAAAAGGTGTTCATTTACAAAATATGTAGCCCACTAAGCCTAGTAGCAATACCAAAGGAGTAAGCTACCGAAAAGAAAATGGTTAGGCTACATGATAAAACTCTCTCACTGAATCAATAGCCTGCTTTATCAGTGGAAATCGGAAAGACATGTTCCACTTACCATATTGAGCCATACACTTTGGCTGTACCTTCTTCAAAAAGAACGGTTGTTTCTCTATAAGCGTATCCTTCTTGAATAGTACGCCTGATTATTTGTGGAAATGGTATAAGGAATAAATTATTATGGTGCCAAGGAAAAAAAATCTGGTGTTGAAAATGATTGAAAATGATTTCTCTTTGTCTCAAGAAATGAGTCATGTCGAATTGAGATCTCATGTTTTTTCAAAATCCCCCTTGGAAAATTAGTAAAATTAACATCTTGAGATATAACAATAGCAGGAACAACTGTAAAATCAATGTTTAACTCCTTTATTATCACAACATTACGAACTTACATCAGTGTAATTTGTACAAGTCTCTTGAGAGATGTCCTCTTTCGCGTAGCTCCTCCAAGCGAAGCGATAGTCCATCACACATTTCAAAAGCGCGGTAGTCGAATCAAACATAGGGGTGACGTGTGGTGACGGACCAATCAGAAATAGAGGCGGGCGTGTCTTTTCGGGGTCTTGGCGTGGCCGTAGTATGATTCGTAAATTCGCTCACTGAACTGTGGTAACTAGGTAGCCACTGGGCGCCCGGGTAGCGTAGCGGTCTATTCCGTTGCCTACCAACGAGGGATCGGCGGGTCGAATCCCCGTGTTACATCCGGCTTGGTCGGGCGTCCCTACAGACACAATTGGCCGTGTCTGCGGGTGGGAAGTCGGATGTGGGTATGTGTCCTGGTCGCTGCACTGGCGCCTCCTCTGGTCGGTCGGGGCGCCCCCGGATCGGCGGAGAGGAGGTGGAGCAGCGAACGGGACGGCTCAAGAGGAGTTGGGTAATTGGCCGGATACAAATTGGGGAGAAAAAAGGGGGAAAATTGGAAAAAATGAAGAAAAAAAAAAACTAGCTAGCTACTCATTACACCGGAAAAGAAAAGCATAGGGTGGCCCGAATGCGCAAATGGACCGGAAGTGCCGCGTAAACTTGTCTATTCGGCTTCGTACTGAAAAAAAACTGGAGAAAGAAGATAATGATTGAAGGGTGACGTCTATCATCTGTGATGTCCAGGGTGTCTACCCGCCTGCCGCCCAATGATTGCTAGAATAGGCTCCAGCATCCCCGCGACCCTGAGAGCAGGATAAGCGGTTCAGATAATGGATGGGCTATCATTCGATCACGACTACGCGACGGAGGATGTCCAGAAGCACAAGGCGTACACGGGAATAAAGAGGGCCCTGAAGGAGAAAGGTATCCATTTCCAGACCCTGCTGGACAAAATGCACATTCACTGGGACTCGGGAACACGCACTTAAGATAGCGCACAAGACGCAGCGCAGGAGTTGAGGGGGAGAGGTTACTCCGTGGAGACACCAGGCAGCAGCGCTACGGAGCCGGATAAATAATAATAATAATAATAATAATGAATTAAACATATAGGATATAGAGGTGGAGAACCGTTTTCAGACTACGACATGGCAGCGTGCCGGGGATAGGAGTGAATACTGTGCGTCGAGCAAGGGCAAGATTACAGGAGTTTGAGGGGATCCCCTCCAACTAATTCTTATTTTGTCACGGTATGTGAAATTTCGTTAGCCCCTATGTAGAACCAGCGGTGTTAAGCTAAATGACCATTGTGTAGTGGGTATAGGGATACATAATTCCCCTTATTGAGCTGGTCGGAACGTTTGTTTACAGCTGCTGTTTTCCCGGTTCGTGTTTACAGGGATACACTTCCGCTGCGCGGGTTTTTGTTGTTATGGTGAAGGAATAAATGGTGCACATTGTGTAGCCGAAAGAGAAAGTTGTCACGACTCCTGATTGAGCTCCGCTACAATTGTGTGATTTTTGCCCGTGGCGTGACTCTTAAATCAATATAATGTTAAATGGCTCAAATATTTGCACGCCATTTCCTTGTGTATCTTTCATTCATATAACATGATTAAAAGGATGAAACGATGCGGTTTTTTGTTTTTGGAGGGCATCTCACTTATTTACTTTTGGGTTTACTTTGCAATTCAAATAAGAACCTGCTTGTGGGGACCTCCCTCTTTTCTTTCTATCTTATTGCTGATCTATATTGGGCTAAATAAGTTTTGATTAATGCTGAAGACTTCGTTTGGACTACAAAATAAGTGCTATCGGATGACGTTGGACTACTAGGATGCGTGAAATGGCGTGTTTCACCTCTAGGGAGGGGCTCTCTGAGAGGAGGCTTTCCCCTCTGCCTGCCAACAGGGACTCAGGGTGGCGAGGAATCACCCTGGAAGTTAACGGTTTTTTCTTTATTTTCTTTATTTAGCACACGTTG
Source organism: Lampris incognitus (assembly GCF_029633865.1). NCBI lineage: Eukaryota > Metazoa > Chordata > Actinopteri > Lampriformes > Lampridae > Lampris > Lampris incognitus. The sequence goes on from NC_079217.1 coordinate 55,221,120, forward strand.
TCCAGATGTTCAGGCCTGTGCATTTGTAGGTTGTCTGGAAGTTTATGAATGCAACGCAGGACGGGGTAGTTTGAATGCCATATAATCGATATAAAATTGGTGTCAATGTAAATGGGATAAATAATCCAGTCAAAAGGAGCAAGGTCTTGGCCAATTTGAAAAGAAAAAAAAGAAAAGGCTCAAGAAACCCATTTGCCTTAACAAGAACACGAGAAATTAAAACGCCACGGTTTTAAAAATGCATTTTATAGCTCCTACAAACCTCGCCGGAAGAGAGGAGTGGCTATCCTATATCGCAAATGCAGTCCAATTTGAATGCCATAAAGAAGTCAAGGGGCAAAGGGGTATTAGTTAAAGGAAAGCTAGAAAACAAACTGGTGACACTGTCACTGATCAATGTATATGCTCCCCCAAAGCATCCCAAATGTTTTTTCAAAACTCTGACATTATTGCTTTAGAGACTGAAGGTACTTTGATATGTGGATGGGTTTTTAATGTGGTCATGAATCATAATTTTGATACAAGCCTCAAGAAAAACAAGATGCATTTGACCAAGTTTATCAACATATTAATACAGGAAATGGGACTAATTGATGTTTGGAGAAAACTTCACCCTCTGGAAAGGGACTATACACACTACTCAGTACCTTATTCTGTCTACTCCAGAATTGACTACTTTTTAATGAGTACTGGTGAGAGTCACAGGGTCAAAGAGTGTAAAATCGGGGTGGCAGATGTATCAGATCATAATGCGATTAGCTTGACAATTCACCTGAATAGTAGGAAAATAAATATGCTATGGAGGCTCAATGTGGGTATTTTGAATAATAATGATAATTTGGAACAGATAAGGGAAGAGATAAAAGGGTATATAGAAGAGAATGGTAATGGGGAAGTGGATCCTGTAATACTGTGGGATGCTATGAAGACAGTTATTCGTGGAAAGCTGATTGCCCTGACAACGTCACAAAAAAGGCCCGGCTAGCCACCCACCTACAAACACAAAGTAGAAAAATTGAGAGAACTGGAGAAAAAACATAAAAACACAGAGAACCAGTTGGTATTACAACAAATTAAGGAAACAAGGGAGGAGATATATGAGACCCTCATGGGAGATACAGAAAAAAGGGCAAGATTTGTAAAGCAGACTTATTATGAAGCAGGTCCAAAATCATTTAGACTCCTGGCCAGATGCCTGCGTAAACGGCAGACCTCAAATACAATTCGTAAAATAAGGGACCCTCAACCAAACCAATTATTACAGGGGCCAGATCAGATAGAAAAAAAATATTTGAAGAGTACTATAAGAAACTCTATTCCAAACCACCATCAGCTGAAAAAAAAACAAGTTTTCTTGATTCATTTGACCTGCCATCTATTGGTGAGGTACAGATTAACACCATTACATCAGAATTTACAGTTAAGGAGCTGCAAGCTGCAATTAGTAGACTAAAGTCCAATAAATCACCAGGCAGCGATTGGTTTCCATCAGAATGGTATAAGGCCTTTAAGAAGGAGCTAACACCTCTGCGTCGGTCCTGCTTTAACTGGACCCTTAAGAAGGCAGGGCCCCCCATGTTGGAAGGAAGCAATTATTACCATTTTACCTAAGGAAGGCAAAGACAAAGAACAATGTAAAAATTTTAGGCCAATCTCACTTTTAAACGTAGACTACAAGCTATTTAACGCAATCATTTGCAAAGATCTGAGACTTTCGTACCAGACCTAATCAGTGAAGATCAAACTGGATTTATTAGAGGGCGCTAAACACAGGACAATATTAGAAGAACCCTCCATATTGTAGACAATGCTCAAAAAAGGATACAAGTACAGTTCTGGTTAGTTTGGATGCAGAAAAAGCATTTGATAGTGTTAGTTGGGTATTTTTATATGAAGTACTGAAGAGATTTGGTTTCAATGCAAATGCAATTCAGTGTATTAAAACTATTTATCATGAGCGTACAGCTAGGATTAAGGTAAATGGAAGCCTGTCTAATAGGATTCAGCTAGAGCGAGGTTCAAGACAAGGCTGTTGTCTTTCTCCTACTCTCTTTGCTTTATATGCCAAACCCTTAGTACAAGCAATAAGGCAGAGTGAAGACCTGCAGGGTGTTAATATAGGGGGGAAAGAACATATCATTTGTCTTTTCGCAGATGATGTTAACATTTTTCTCGAACAACCAGATGTATGTTTCCCAAACCTAACGATTCATTCAGTCATTCATCATCAGCCACTTCTCCAGGTCGGGTCGCGGTGGCAGCAAGCTAAATAGGGCACTCCAGATGTCCCTCTCCCCAGCAACACCCTCCAGCTCCTCCTGGGGGGTCCCAAGGTGTTCCCAGGCCAGATTGGACATGTAGTCCCTCCAGCGAGTTCTGGGTCCACCCCGAGGTCTCCTCCCAGTTGGCCATGCCCAGTAAACCTCCAAATGAAGGCGCCCAAGAGGCAATCTTATCAGATGTCCGAACCACCTCAACTGGCTCCTTTCGACATGAAGGAGCAGCAGCTCTACTCCGAGCTCCCTCAGGATGTCCGAGCTCCTTACCCTATCTCTGAGGCTGAGTCCAGACACCCTACAGAGGAAACTCATTTCAGCCGCTTGTATCCACGAGCTCACCCTTTCGGTCACTACCCAAAGCTCGACCATCATAGGTGAGGTTTGGAATGAAGATTGACTGGCAAATTGAGAGCGTTGCCTTCTGGCTCAGCTCCCTCTTCATCACAACAGTGCAGTACAATGTCCGCATTACTGCTGATGCTGCACCAATCCTCCTGTCAATCTCCCGTTCCATCCTACCCTAACTCGTGAACAAAACCTCGAGATACTTGAACTCCTTCACTTGAGTCAACAACTCATCCCCAACCCAGAGGGAGCAATCCACCATTTTCCGGTAGAGAACCATGACCTCAGACTTGGTGGTGCTGACTCTCATCCTAGCTATTTCACACTCAGCTGCAAACCACCCCAGTGTGCACTGGAGGTCGTGTTCTGGTGAAGCCAACAAAACCACATCATCTGCAAAGAGCAGAGATGCAATTCTGAGGTTTCCAAAATGGACACACTCCTCACCTTGGCTGCCCATTGAGATCCTGTCCATGAATATCACAAACAAAATCGGAGACAAGGGACAACCTTGGTGGAGTCCGACACCCACCGAAAACTTGTTTGACTTTGTGCCGAGAATGCGGACACAGCTCTCACTTTGGTTATACAAGGACCGGATTGCTTGTAGCAACTGCTCCAGTACCCCATACTCCCACAGTGCCCCCCACAGAGTGCCCCGGGGTCAACGGTCTTATCCAAGTCCACAAAACACATGTAGACTGGCTGGTCAAACTCCCATGCCCCCCTCAGCACTTCCACAATGGTAAAGAGTTGGTCCGTTGTTCCACGGCCAGGACGGAATCCACATTGTCCCTCCTGGATCCAAGTTTCGACAGTCAGTCTGAGCCTCCTTTCCAGCACTCTAGAGTAGACTTTACCAGGGAGGCTGAGCAATGTGATGCCCCGATAACTGGAGCACACCCTCCGGTCCCCCTTTTTAAAAATGGGAACCACCACCCCAGTCTGCCACTCCACAGGTACTGTCCCCGACCTCCACGCGACACTGAAGAGGTGTGTCAACCAAGACAGCCCAACAATGTCCAGAGCCTTCATCATCTCAGGGTGAAGCTCATCCACACCCAGCGCCTTGCCACCGAGGAGATTTTTAACTACCTCAGAAACCTCTGTCAGGGATATGGGTGGAGCTTCCCCTGAATTTTCAGACTCTACCTCCTCCACTGAGGACATGTTAACCGGGTTCAGGAGCTCCTCAAAGTGTTCTTTCCATTGCTCGACAACATCCCCAGTCTGGGTCAACAGTTCCTCTCCCCGGCTGAACACAGCCTGAGTCAAGCCCTGCTTCCCCTTCCTGAGTTGCTGGATGGTTTGCCAGAACTTCCTTGAGACCAACCGAAAGTCCTCCTCCATAGCCTCACCAAACTCCTCCCACACCCAAGTTTTTGCTTTCGCGACCGCCAACGCGGCAGCCCTTCTGGCTTCCCGGTACCTGCTACTGCTTCAGGAGACCCCTGGGCCAACCAAGTCCAAACGCCTCCTTCCTCAGTCTGGCGGCTTCCCTTGCTACCAGTCTACCAGCGTGTCTTAGGTTGCCGCCACGACAGGCACTGATGACCTTATGACCACAGCTCCTGCCTGCCACATCTGCAATAGAGGCTTTGAACATGGCCCACTCAGAATCCATGTCCCCAGCCTCCCTCGGGATACACGAGAACTTCTTCCAGAGGTGGGAGCTGAAGACCTCATACACAGGGGCCTCCACCAGACATTCCCAGTTCACCCTCACTACACGTTTAGGTTTGCAAGGTCTGTCCGGCAGCCTTCCCCACCATCTGATCCAACTCACTACAAGGCGGTGATCAGTTGACAGCTCTGCTCCTCTCTTCACCCGAGTGTCCAAAAGATACGGCTGCAGATCTGATGATATGACCACAAAATCTATCATTGATCTTTGGCCTAAGGTTTTCTAGTACCAAGTATACTTATGAACTACCTTATGTTCGAACATGGTGTTTGTTATGGCCAATCCATGACTCGCACAGAAGTCCAATAACAAGGCACCGCTCAGATTCAGATCAGGAAGGTCGTTCCTCCCAATAACGCCCCTCCAGGTTTCTCCATTGTTGCCCACATGAGTGGTGAAGTCCCCCAGCAGAACTATAGAGTCCCGAGGCAGAGCCCTATCCAAGATCCCACCCAGAGACTCCAAGAAGCCCGGATACTCCAAACTGCTATTCGGTGTATAAGCACACACAACAGTCAGAGCCTTCCCCCCAGCAACTCACAGTCATATAGAGGCGACCCTCTCATTTCCTGGGGAGACCTCCAACACAGTGGCACTAAACCAGGGACTTGTGAGTATCCCCACACCTGCCTGGCGCCTGTCACTTTAGCCAACTCCAGAAAAGTAATGAGTCCAGCCCCTGTCCAGGAGTTTGGTACCAGAGCCCATGCTATGTGTCGAAGTGAGCCCAACTCTATCTAGCTGGTACCGCTCTACCTCCCACACCAGTTCAGGCTCCTTCCCTGCCAGAGAGGTGACATTCCTCATCCCGAGGACCAATCTGCGATGCCGGAAGTCGGCACGCCCCGGTCCCCACCTTTGCCTGCTGCCTGGCCTGCATTGCACCCTAACCCAATGCTCATCCCCGTGTGTGGTGGGTTCATGGGATGGTGGCTCCATGTTGTTTTTTTGGGCTGGGCCCGACCACCAGGCGCTCACCGGCGAGCTCCCTTCCCAGGTCTGGCTCCAGGAGGGGGCCCCGGTTTCTCTTTTCTGGGCGAGGTGCTATAACTCTGCTGGTGTAAATTCATTGGGTTTTTTGGGAATCGCTCTTAGTCTGGCCCCTCCCCTGGGACCAATTTGCCTTGGAAGACCCTACCAGGGGCTATTGGCCCCGACAACACAGCTCCCAGAATCACCAGGACACACAAACCCCTCCACCACATTCCATGACGATTCTCAGAGGGGCAAAGCTAATGAACCTACTTGAAATATATGGACAATACTCAGGGTATAAATTGAATATAACAAAAACACAAATTCTTTCATTTAATTATTCTCCATCCCAACAAATCAGAGATACATATTATCTGAAATGGAACTCTAAAACAATGACGTATCTTGGTGTAACTATAACCAAAACACTTTCCAACATGTTTGAAACCAGTTATAACAAAATTGATGAAAAGAGCCAAAAGGATGTTGAAAGGTGGTCTTCCCTCCCTCTAGACTGCCAGAATACAAGCAGTTAAAATGAACATCCTACCTAAACTGCTGTATTTATTCCAATCTCTCCCAATTCATGTTCCCTGACACAAATTCATAGCCTGGGATAAGATTACTCTCTAGACTCATTTGGAACAGCAAAAAGCCAAAAATAAAATTCACGACTCTCCAACTGCCTAAAAGTAAGGGGGGGGGGTGGCTTTACCAAATCTTAGGGAATATATCTATGCAGCCCAACTCAGAACTCTGACCTGTTTGAGTAGACCTGACTATGAATCTCGGTGGAAAGAAATGGAAAGGGAGATACAGGGTTACCAGACCCAGTTTTGATGGGAGACAAATATTTAATAGGGGCAATGAAACATGTTATGAATCCAATATGAGCATTTATGTTAGAAATATGGAATGTTATAGTAGAAAAATACAAATTAAAGGGAGGGGTTCGCACACTGAGGTGGTTTGCATATGACTCAAAAGTTTAAGCCAGGAGTGTATGATCCAATATTCAAAGAATGGGCACAAAAAGGCATTACGGCAATTTGTACAGTTCTAGAAAACTGTGAATTTATGAACTTCCAAGATTTAAAGGCAAAATATGGTCTCAAAAACAAAGTTTTTTTTTAGATACATTCAGTTAAGAGACTACTTTACAAAACAGATAAGGTTGGAACCAGATGAAACTTAAAATAATGTGATTGGGGTGATTGTGTATGCATACAAAAAGAAGGGGCTTAGGGTCATCTCTGCTTTGTACCAAGCTTTGGGTTGCTGAAGCGTCATGTGATGTAGGCTGAACGGTACAGGCTACTGATTCCTGCATGCATGACAAACCCCGGATAGGCCCCTTCTCGTGGTATTGACCGGACTTCACTTGTGGAGTTGGCGTAACCTGGGCAGCACTCAGCTGGCTAAAGCCTAACGGGACCACAAACTGGCGGTTATAAAAATCCCACACATCCCTGGCTCGTAAGTGCCTAACAAGTGGGCAGTCCGGACTCCCAATCCGACCATCACTTGGGTGCAACCTGTGATGGATCCCATCGTCTTCACTCTAGTGTTGCCATGGAACTAGATCCTCCCAGGCCAAGCAGTGTGGACCAGCGTTGCGACCTGATCACCACTTTAATCAAGGCTTCAGCGAATGGCTCCAAGTTTTTAAGCACACATCTTAATCTCATGGAATGGATCCTCGGACACGAGAGACGCCAACGACGACGACGACCGAGCTTTGGGGTGAAGCAGGGGGGATTCAGTGCTCTACATAAAAGCAAAGTGGGAAGCAGAGTTAAAGATTCAGATAACAGAGGAAGAATGGTATCAAATGTGTGAGACACAATGTATAGCCACAAACTCAGAAATATGGAGGAAATTCTGCTGGAAGAATTTAACTCACTTTTTCATAAAACCCAAAATAAAAGGCAGGCAACTTGCTGCACAACATCAGTGTTGGAGGCTGTGTGGGAGCATGGAGGCTGACCACTCACATATTTTCTGGAAATGCACAAAGATTAGGTTATAATGGAAGAATGTAAACTTAGATACCAACAATATTTTGGGATATGAAATCCCAAATACCTGCTCTGTGATGTATCTTGGTAACACTGATGATGTTGTGATGAGAGAGGATCTCTACTTGACTAAAGTTTTACTTGCCACATGTAAGAAAGCCGTTACCACAAACTGACTCAATGTAAACACTCCAAAACAGGAACAGTGGATGGAGGTTGTCAAAGACATTTTTGTTATGGAAAAGTTGACATACATTTTGAGAGTCCAACAGAATATATTTAAAAAGAACTGGGAAAATTTGAACATTTATATGGGAAATGACACCAGCTAAATGAATGCCTAATTAAAATATTCGTGTGAATATTGAAATATTTCCAGACAACTATTTATTGTTTTTTATTTTTATCTGTTTGTATATCTTACTGTATTATTTTGGGTGTTGATATTGATGTACTGTTCTGTTTATATCTTTTTAAAAACTCAATAAAACTTAAGTGAAAACATTTTTCATAAAACTGTTACAGGGATGCTCTCCAGCAAACTACTTTTTTCCAGCCAAACAGATGTACACTTCAACATTGTGAAGGGGGAGAAATACTCAAGCATTGGCTGTGAAGCTGTTTTGGGTTAAATGACTCACCTTGGAGATCTCTCCCTTGTGGCCCCCCAGCTTCACAAGACTGATGTGTGGCTGCACTATACACACAGGCTGTACCTGGAGAGGGAAAAAGGACAGACAAGGCTTTGAGGGGCATGTCAATGTAATGTGCATTTTTCAGTTGCCCATATTTTTTATTAGCTTAATGTGAAAACTGATTTGTCATTATATAACCCTAAGAAATATTTCTATGTTAAGTCAAATCTTTCTAATATTGCATACTATTAACACAGGTATATTCTGACATTGAACTGTTAACACACTAGCACACTGTATTTGATGTTAAAACACATTCTTTTTTGTACTTACACAAAAAAGGCAAAATAATTTAAATTAAAATGCTGTAGCACAAACACTTTTTAGGACTGTGACCTAAACGACACAAAGAACTAAAAATAATAAGGAACAAAAAGCAAAAGAGCAGGAATCTACACCAAAAAAAGAGGTTCTATATAGAAAACATTAACATCTGGAAAAAAGAAAAAAAAGAAATCCTGTTATTGGTTATGTTTAGGTACTATCTACAACACTATAGAAATTAACACCGCTATTAGTCTCACCATCAGCAAAGGCAGTAGCAATGAGGTGACCAGTTAAATTAAAACACATCCAGCAACTCTTCCTTGGGCCCAGTGAGGGTTGCCAGACACTTCCCACTAGCTGCCCCCCAAAGTTGTCAACACACAAAAAGCAACACATTCACGTAATAACACAGACACACACAGACACTTATGTATACGTGAACTTGCAAGCGTGTGCCCAAACACACATCCCAACCCACTTAGCATTCTAACATGTACCTGTTAGCTGCCTAAGTGGCTTTATTTTACCCGGCTCCCCTTGAGGAACGCAGTGATGTGAATAACTCTGACTTGTGAGCATGATTTATTTTGTCCAAGGAGCCACTGATTATGAGGGAGCAGTCCCAGTTCATCTGAACATTGGCAATCTCTCCTTGGTGACCTATCAGGGTATGAATACAGCGGAGGAAAACACACTGTGATTAATGTGGGACAATTTAAGACACGTGTGCACACATTTGAATAAGCATGTACACAGCAGTATCTGCATGTGGTGAAGACCATAGTCACAAGATGCAGATACCCACAGAATTTATCTTTTAAGAAATAGACAGGCATGCAGAGAGAACACACACACACACACACATTTTAGGTGCATTAATGATTTCTGACCTCCCTGAAGCAAAATCCCACAGCGAGACAGTGTGGTCAACGGAGCCAGTGACGATCTGGTTTCCCAGTGTGTTAAAGGACAAAGCAATGACCTCTGCAGTGTGACCCTGGATAAGCAGAATTAAAGAGCGAGACAGAAGAAGAAGAAAGAGAAGGATTCCCAATGGTTAAATGGGGATGCAGACATGTGCACATCAAAGACTAGGAATGTATTTTTTCTGCAGTTGTAAGACTTCATGAGAATACACTTTAAAAAGTAGGTTCTTTTTTTATCTTTTTATTGATTTTTGAACCAGTGTTGCATACAAAACATTGTTATATATACAAAATGTCCAATTGAACTGGTTTCATACATATATAAACAGAACCTATTATAGTGGGGTATACAAAGAGTAGAAAAAAAACAGCAACAAGAACAGAAATCAATCCCTATTCCAATTAATTCTTACCCAATCTTCATGTACCCATTAGCCCCGTAATTCCTCCAACCTAATCCCAACCACTTGTTACAAGACAAAAAAAAGAAGAAAAAAAAAACACTAAGTGAAAGGCAAATATATGTACACTCATACCTATTAACCCAATAACATTTCCTGCCCAAAGTCTTCCCACTGGCTATTAGAAAAAGAAGGGGCATCTAGTTGTCATCTGGGTGAATGGTAGCCATCTTCAAATAATCAATAAAGGGCTTCCAGGTCATGTCAAAGGGTTTACCAGGGTTTTTAATTGAAAATCTATTTTTTTAAAGTTTGATGTGAGATAGTATCTCCTTGAGCCAGCTATTGTGTGTGTGTGGGGGGGGGGACATGTTTCCACTTAAATAAAATTAGGCACCTAGCTAAAAGAGTTGTAAAGGCCAAGATGCACTTTTTATCAAAGACAAATTAGGTGCTGTAGATGGTGGGACTCCAAATAGGGCTGTAAGAGGTTCAGGCTTAAGGTTCATACCAAATATTGTCCCAAGTGTGTTAAAAATTTGACACCAGAAATCTGTCAGTTTTGGACAGGACCAAAACATGTGAGTATGGTTTGCAGGTGATTGTTTGCACCTATTGCAAGTATCATTGATAGCTGGGTAGATTTTTGCCAGTCGGACATTGTTGTAGTGTACTCTGAACAGAACCTTACTCTGGATTAGATCATGCCTAGCACACATAGAAGCTGAGTGGACCAGTTCGAGAATATGGTCGCACTGGTTGTCATGTATTGACACACCAAGTTCCTGTTCCCAGATCTCCTTCAAATGGGCTGCTGGATTGGGGTTAAGGGAGTCAGTGGAGCCATAAATTATGGAAATTGAGCGTTTCTGTACAGGGTCCAGAGTAAAAATGGGGTAAATAGCGGATCCAGGAGGGTGATTAGGGAAATGGGGGTAGTTGGTTTTAATGAAATGTCTAACTTGAAGGAAGCGAAAGAAGTGGGATTTAGGCAGGTTAAACCTGGTTGAGAGCTCTGTGAAATCAGTGAAGATTCCTTCCTTATAGAAATCTTTGATATTAAGTAAGCTCGTCACACCAAATGTGAAAAATGGGGTCAGAGGAAGAAGGTGGGAATAAGTGGTTTTTGAAGACTGGGGCTAAAGTACAGGGTTTGTCCAATTTGAAATGCTTACGGAATTGTACCCATATCTTAACTGACTTGGTAATGACTGGATTTTGGGAAAATCACCGGACTTCAATGACATGGTGATTAACCTGTTTGTATCCCAGAAAGGTCGTTGATGTGAGCTTCTCTTCAAATAAGGTAGGCCCAAGCCTATAGACCTCTAAAAAGACTATCAGACACGTTTAGCTTTCCTGTCTACATATTGCTTGTCTCTCTTCTATAATGACCATTATTTCTGCTGTGCTCACTAAATTGTTTTATTCAGGACATGTTTGACACAGGGCGGCACGGTGGCGCAGTGGTTAGCACGGTTGCCTGGACGTCCCGGGTCAGCCTCTGTGTGGAGTTTGCCTGTTCTCCCCATGTCTGCGTGGGTTTCCTCCGGGGGCTCCAGTTTCCTCCCACAGTCCAAAGACATGTAAGTCAGGTAAATCGGCCATACTAAACTGTCCCTAGGTATGAATGTGTGTGTGTGTGTGTGTGTGTGTGTGTGTGTGTGTGTGTGTGTGTGTGTGTGCGTGCGTGCGTGCGTGCGTGCGTGCGTGCGTGCGGGCCTTGTGATGGCCTGGCGGCCTGTCCAGGGTGTCTTCCCACTTGCCACCCAATGACTGCTGGAATAGGCTCCAGCATCCCCTCGACCCTGAGAGCAGGATAAGCGGTTCAGATAATGGATGGATGAATTTTAAGCTGGAGTTGTGCAGTAATGACAGACTGGAGGGAGAGCTTCGAAGACATTAGCTCCATTTGGGCCCATAGGGGACGTGTCTCAGCCCTGTTATCGATCCAACAGTGTAATTTTCCAATATTGCATGCCCACTAATACTGAATAAAATTGGGCAGTGGCAGACCACCTGACTTTCTTCGGAGTTGTAAAATGTTATGGCAGTTTATTAGCCTATGGGAATGAGGATACCATCTCATCTAATTGATGAAAGAAATACTTTTTCATAAAAATTGGAATGTGTTGAAATAGGTATAGGAATTTGGGGAGGATCAACACCTTTATAAGGTTAACACGGCCAATTAAAGACAAGGGGAGAGAGGACCAGCGAATTATGTCAAGTTTATATTTATCGACAAGGGTTTGAAAGTTTTTGGCAAAAAGGTCATTAAATGAGGTGGTGATAAACACTCCCAAGTATTTAAAGTCTTCAGAGACTACTCTGAATGGTAGGACAGACTGTGGTATTTTCTTGGACAAAGCATTGATGAGGAGAAGTTCACTTTTTTGGAAATTTAACTTATATCCAGAGTATTTGCCGAATTTAATTAAAATGTCTTTGACAACCGGGAGGGATGAAACTGGGTTGGAGGCATATAAAAGCAGATCGTCTGCATATAAGGACAGTTTGTAAGTGACACCCATCCTGGTGATGCCCTGAAACCTCCTCTCCTCTCGAAGCCAAATGGCTAGGGGTTCGATGGCAATTACAAATAAGAGGGGAGAGAGAGGGCACCCCTGTCTGGTGCCACGGTGGAGAGCAAAAGGGGGAGACCTCACACCACTGGTGAGAACACAAGCAACCGGCACTCCATGGAGTAGTCTAATCCATGCAAAAGTCAGAGCTAAAACCAAACCTTTCTAAGACATAATAAAGGTATCGCCACTCAACCCTGTCAAATGCTTTTTCCACATCTAAAGATATTACTACCTCAGGAGTGTCAGGGTTGGGGGAGCCGATCATATTGAGCAGCCTTCCGGTGTTATAAGAGGAGCTCCTTCCGATCATGAAACCAGTTTGGTCTGTTGAAATCAAATTTGGTAGGGCCCGTTGTAAACGTGAAGCTAAAACCTTTGCTAGAATCTCTTGGTCTACATTTAAGAGAGATATGGGCCTGTAACTGTTACATTCAAGAGGGTGTTTGTCTTTTTTTAGTAAGAGACAGATGGTGGCTTCAGATAAACTCAAAGGTAGTTGGCCATTAGTGGAGGATTCATTGTAAACATCAGCTAAAAGTGGAGAGATTAAATTTGAATATTCTTTATAAAACTCTACTATGTACCCGTGCGGGCCTGGGGGTTTACAATTTTGCAGCAGTCTGACTGCCTCCCTTACTTCATTGGCTGAAATCGGAGCTCTCAGCTCATTGGTGTAATTGACACTGATTCTCGGAAACATGATCAACTCTAAAGGGTTGTGGCCATTCCAGACTTCAGGTGAATATTCAGAGGAATAAAGGTCAGAATATTTTTTTTTAAAACGTCATTCACCATTTTTGGGTTGGGAGACAATAATCCCCAGTGGTGATCCTATCCTTGGGATCAGTCTTGAGACAGCCGCTGTCCTGGCCCAGTGAGCAAGAAGTTTACCACCTTCTTCTCCCATTTCGAAGTAGCATTGCCTTGATTGTAATAATTGTCTTTCAATCTTGGTGGTTGACAAGAAATTGAACTCAGCTTGAAGCTTAAGTCGTTGGCTGTAAAACACTGAGGTGGGAGTGGAGGCATACTGCACATCAGCCCTCTGTTGATCCGAGATCTCTGTCAATCTGAATGTTTCTGCTCTTTTCAACTGAGAAGCAAAGCAGATAGCTGCTCCCACAGGTAGGCCTTGCACGCTTCCCACAAGATACCTTTTGCAATATTTGGCATGTCGTTCGTCTGGGGAAAAAAGTGAGAGGTTTCGTCTGAAAAGACTTTTTTTAAATTTCATATTGGTTAACAATTGTGGGGAGAGCCTCCATTGTCTGGGTGAAGAGTTGTAACTGGGGAAGTGTATGTCCACTGATGTGGGGGCATGGTCTAAGATTACAATACTATGGTGCATACTGCTATTAATCCAATGTAAGATTCTGTTGTCAACAAGAAAGAAATCAGGTCTCGAGTAAGAATGGTGAACGTGGGAGAAAAACGAGTATGCATTTACAGATGGATGGGTGGACCTCAAAGGGTCGCTCAAACCAAGCTGGTCCTTAAGTGAATTCAGTACTGTGGCAGCTTTAGACAAAGTGGACGGTCCAGAGGAAGACCCATAAAGGTCAGGGTCTTGGAGGAGATTAAAATTGCCATCTAAGAGCAGGTAGTGACTATCTACATCAGGGAGAGAAGGGGAAAAAAAAGGTTAATACATCTGTCATCATCCCAGACAGGGGCATAGACGCATGCTAAAACTACAGGTATGTTAAACAGCTTGCCCGATACTGCTACAAATCGACCAGTGGGATCTTCAATGGATTTTGAAGATCGAATGCTACATTTTTATCAATTATGATAGCTGCCCCTCTCACCCTTTTGGAATACTTGGAGTGAAATATATGACTCATCCAGGATCTCTTAATGCATGAAATTTCAGAAAGCATAAGATGGTTTTCCTGCAGGAAATAAATATCCCCTTTAAGCTGTTTTAGGTGTGCCAACACTTAACCTCATTTGGTGACTCCATTGACACGCCTAAAATTCCATGAGACAAACCAACAGCCCTTACCTTGAGATGTTATGCTCAACATTGTTCACAAAACACTGGGGACAGAACATGTGTCCAGATGATGCCTGCGGGGGGGGGGGGGGGGGGATAACAGCATAGCCAGGGGAAGAGAAAAAGGAAACAAAAAGAATAATAATAATGAAGCCAAAACCTTATGCAACTTTCCATTCTTTCCATACTCACTACTCTCTTTCAGTCACAATTCCCATTATTCACAGTGTTACCTGACAAAAATGCAGACAATTTTAACAAAAGCAAAAATGTTTAGGTGAGGATGCTGGCACTGCGCTGCTAGTATCCTTACTGGAGACAGCTTGACATTTTCCTTGATGACTTCAAAGAGACCCGTAATCAGTGACTGTTGCCTGCATCACATCTAATTTGGTTTCACGAGATGCAAATGCTGACTTAAATTTGGTAGAAAAGGCTGATGACATAGACACGCGGTGCTCTTCCAGCAAGTTAGCGAGGGCCTGCATGCTAATAATCCCTCTTGCATCAGTGGAATGTTCGTCTTTTTTGCCATCTTCTTTTTTATTATGTTTTGTTTGGGATGCCATAGGGCAGTTTATAGATGGTGTCTGCCCTTAGTAAAAAAAATTAGACAAAGGTTCACGATATAAAAAAGTTATGGGTTGTAAAGTCATGGGAGAGTACGGCAAATGCATCTACTCCAGTCCTCTCTCCACCAGAAGTCATATAAAAGTAGGTTCTTATAAAGGGAATGCACACATTGGTTTTTGTATTAATTTGACCGGAGATTGATTTATTTTTCAAGTTTTTGGGCTGTAAAGAGAACAGAGAAAGACAAAAGTTTTAGAACCGTTTTTTTTTTAGCACATAGCCAGCTAGTCAGTCAACCAGTCACAACACGTACCCATGTGCCACTCATGCATAAAACAAAGATCTGTATTCCCCGCACATTGGGTTAAGACTGCCTCATTTAAGTACAATTCCCAATCAGATGACAGAAGGATAAGTGAACCGGAAAAGGAGCTGAGAATCCACAAGGTTAATGGCTCACCGTGAATGAATAATTACTGTAGACATGAATGAATGAATGAATTCATAAATCATTATTGGATTTATATGAGCAAGAGAGAAAATGTGAAAGAGAGACATGGACAAATGGACACACAGAACAGTAATGAAAAATAAATGTTAAAAAAATAACTAGATAACTAACTATCTGAGTGGCCAGATCCACCCCAGTCTCCACATCCCACGGCTTGGCAGTATTGTCCAATGCTGCCTGTGGCTATCAGTGTACTCTGGGGATTAAATGCCACACTGCATCATAAGAAAAACGAATAAAAAGCACTGTTAGGAGTTAGCATCCCCAGGTTCAGCTCTTGCATATGATTTGTTCTCCCAAATTTGAACGGACATTATTGGGACACACTGCTCCCCGGACTTAGAATACCTGGCTGTGAAATGCAGGCAATTTTATATGCCGAGGGAGTTTTTTGCCGTCTTAATCACAGCTGTTTACATACCATGACATGCTAACGCTAAGATAGCACTGGAGGAACTGCACAGCACTATCAACAACCAGCCGAATGCACATCCTGAGGGAACTGTGATTTTGGCAGGAAACGTTAACCACTCAGAACTAAAGACA
The DNA here is from genome assembly GCF_029633865.1 of Lampris incognitus. Taxonomy (NCBI): domain Eukaryota; kingdom Metazoa; phylum Chordata; class Actinopteri; order Lampriformes; family Lampridae; genus Lampris; species Lampris incognitus. The sequence continues at coordinate 55,236,924 of NC_079217.1, forward strand.
GTGCTGCCCAAACTCCACAAGAATATCAACTTCCCAACCAGAGACAAAAATATTCTGGATGAAGTTTACACCAACATCCCAGGAGCATACAAAGCTGCACCATCACCACACCTCGGCTTATCCGACCACATCTCACTGGTTATGATTCCATCCTATAAACCTCTAATCTACAGAACAAGGCCAGCTGTTAAAACTGTCCAAGTTTGGAGTGAGGAAGCCACCTCATGACTGCAGGCCTGCTTTGGAAGCACAGACTGGGAAGTGTTTGCACAGGAAGAAAACTTAGAGGAATACACGTCAGCTGTCCTGGCCTACATTCACTTCTGTACTGAGACAGTACCAACTACCAAAACCATCAAGGTATTTCTGAACCTGAAGCCATGCCTGGACAGGAATGTTCGGTCTCTGCTCAGGGCTCAAGATGCTGCCTTCAGGACAGATGACATGCTGGCCTACAAAAATGCCCGGAGGAACTTAAAAAGGGCATTAGAGAGGCTAAATGCAGGTACAAGCAGGTGCATTGAGGGGCACTTCACACACAACAACAACCCCCGGAGCATGTGGAGAGGTATTAAAAACATAGTGGATACAAATGCAGCACCCCACACATCACCTGTGACAGCGCCCTCCCTGACATGCTTAACCAGTTCTTTGCACGCTTTGAAATGCAGAACAACAGAGTGAGGGTCCAAATGACCCTGCCCAAGGAGGAGCATGCACTCGTCCTACAGCACCATCAGGTGAAATCCAATTTGAGGAGAATTGATATCGCCAAAGCGGCAGGACCAAACAGAGTGCCGGGCTGCACAATGAAGACATGCGCTGACCAACTAACAGGGGTGTTCACCAACATCTTCAACCTCTCCTTACAACAGGCTGTAGTCCCCACCTACCTGAAATCCAACACCATTGTGCCTGTACCCATGAAGACAGCAGTCATCTGCCTCAATGACTATCACCCAGTTGCCCTCACCCCAATTATTATGAAGTACTTTCTCACATCAAGGACATCATCCCCACAGATCTGGACAGCCACCAATTTGCCTATTGGGGGAACAGATCTATGGAGGATGCAGTCTCAATTACACTTCATACAGCTCTGTCCCACCTGCAGCATCCAAACACATATGTCAGGATGCTCTTTTTTGACTTCAGCTCTGCTTTCAATACAATAATCCCCCATAAACTGGTACACAAACTCAGCAACCTAGGATTAACCACCTCACTCTGTTCATGGATTATGGACTTCCTCACTCACAGACCACAAAATGTCAGGATAGGCAACCATAAATCTTCAACCCTCATCCTGAACACAGGTGTGCCACAGGGCTGTGTGATCAGTCCAGCCCTCTTCACCTTTTTCCACCCACGATTGTACCCCCATTCATTCCTTCAACACTATAATCAAGTTTGCTGATGACACCACTATAGTGGGACTCATAACCAACAACAAGCAGACACACTACAGAGAGGAGGTCCAACATCTGGCTGAGTGGTGTTCAGACAATAACCTGGTCCTGAACACCAGTAAAACAAAGGAAATCTCTGTGGACTTTAGGAGATCCAGGAAGACCACCCCACCCCCACTGCACATAAACGGTAAAGAGGTGCATATTGTGGATAACATCAAATTCCTGGGAATCCACATAACCAAAGAACTCAAATGGTCACTCAACACCTCCCACCTGGTGAAGAAAGCACAACAGAGGCTTTTCTTCCTCAGGAAACTTAAACAAGCTGGTCGCTCCTCTCAGCTACTGGTCAACTTTTACAGAAGCACAATAGAAAGCATCCTCTGTCAATGTGTCACAGTGTGGTATGCCAGCTCCACAGCAGAGAACAGGAAGGACTTGGCCCCGGTGGTAAAGGCAGCACAGAGGATTGTGGGAGTTGTGCTCCCAAACTGTGATGCTGTGTAATGCTGGCCGCCTACAGAGGAAAGCCAGCAACATCCGCAAAGACACAACACATCCAGGTCACTGTGTGTTTATTCCCTTGCCATCGGGGAAAAGATACCCCACCATCAAAACCTAGACTAACAGACATGAGGAACAGCTTCTTCCCCAGAGCTGTAGCCTCCATCACCCCCCCCCCACACACACACACACACACACCTATAACTGCTGAGGGCTAACTGGTACTAAAGCCGCTGCAATATGGACAACTATGTGCAATAATCCCATACACTATTTTGAACTTTAAAAGCCACTGCTATCTTTTATTGTCTCATTATCATTTTTGCTATCTCACTTATTTTTACTACCTCACTTGTTGTACTAAATTTGGTTTGTCCTTGTGTTTATCTGTTGTTAATCATTAACCTTGTCTAGTGCTGCTGGCCTGAGAGTCACCAAATGAAATTTCCTTGTGTGCGCACAATGACAATAAAGTATCTTATATGATTCCAAAACACCATCAACTAAAGCAGGGCCGTTGTTTCCAAACATTTAATATTTCTTTCAGTGTCATATGATTTATATGCTGAGTTTGTCCTGGACTTGGCAAAACATAGTCCTGTTCTGGAAAGGAGGCTTTTTAATTTTGACTATTGTCACTATTGACTATTGTCTATCCATCCATTATCCAAACCACTTATCCTGCTCTCAGGGCTGTGGGGATGCTGGAGCCTATCCCAGCAGTCATTGGGCGGCAGGCAGTGAGACACCTTGGACAAGCTGCCAGTCCATCACAGGGCGGGCCCACACACACACACACACACACACACACACCTAGGGACAATTTAGTATGGCCGATTCATCTGACCTACATATCTTTGGACTGCGAGAGGAAATCGGAGCACCCGGAGGAAATCCAAACATGCCTTAATACAACAAAATTGAGATGAATATTCAATCCAAATTCACCTTACTGAATTACTGATTTTTATTTTGTTTTTTTAAATTTGATTTTTGATATACTTTATTGACTGTTGTGACTATCGTAAAGACGCTTTACGGTAGCTATTTGAAATGTGAGAAATGTCTTTAAGATAGAAAATGTATAGATAATAATGATAATAATAAGTTGTAGTATTAGTGGCAGTAGCTGTAATAGTAGCTTAAGTATTAGTATTAGTGGCTGTAATGGTGTTATCGTAGTGGTACTATTGTTATTTTTCATACTGACAACTTCTCTTGTTGCACACTAAGCAACCCTTAAATGAAAAACACATTTTTAGAATTTAACAAAGATGTGTAACATACTATTTCTGCCATGTGTCTGCGAAAGGTATGAAAACATTTGCCAGTCTCTGCACTCCATAGTTTGCAGGTCTTATCAAAAGAACCAGCGGCAATCTTGTCCCCGAGTTTAAGGAACAGAGAAGCAAATATCAAATAGCACAGAAAAAAAGAGCAAAGACAGGATATCTTAAAACAAAACAAAGTGGCTTTGAACAAATGAACAAGAAATAATTGAGTGTCAGAGGGAGCCACTGAGTTCCTCATAACTCTTTCTAAAATGTTCTTCAAAACAACTCCTTACCCATAGGGGTTGTTGAATGCAATGGCATATACCACGTTCCTATGACCCTCTCGCAGGGGTGGGCGATCTTATCCAGAAAGGGCTGGGGTGGGTGCAGGTTTTTGTTCCAACCAAGCAGTTACACACCGGATCCCACTAATCAACCAGTAGAGTCTTTGCTGAGAAACTTGATTAGGAGACATAGGTGTGTAACTGCTTGGTTGGAACAAAGACCTGCACCCAAACCGGCCCTTTCTGGATAAGATTGCCCACCCCTGTGTCTAGTGTGTGCAGCTCAGTGCCTGACACGGTGTCCCACATTCTGCATGTCACAACTTCCAGTTATGAAACTGAAGGATGGCAGAGAGAGAGAGAGACAGAGACAGAGTGAAAGCGACATAGACATAGACAGAGAGTGAATGAACAAAGGGGAGAGGGTACTGCTCACCCTCTCTGAACCCAAGAAACAAATGCCCAGGGTTTTCTAGAAGCCAGAATGGCAGCTCTCCATGTGCTGCAGATAAACTTACCTCAACCCCAATTTGTTGAAGGCAACATTTTTCAGAGGCAGTAAATGTGCCTGGAGCACCTGGAAAGGGTACCAGAGAAGGATCATGAGAAAACTAACTCTGAGGGGATATACTTAATTCACTGAATTTGTTCAATTTCAAATATTTAAGTTTACTGGTGTCACTTCCATGCATAATTAATTTGACTTTGATGCGCTGGATAGACTTGGTATGCTGACCGCTGCTTCCCTCTAGTGTCACTTTAAAGCAATAATCACTGGTTCTTGCCACCAAGCAAAACAGCAAACTCAGATTTTAAAATGTCTTAGTAAATTTTGAAAAACTAACCTTTTTTTCTGAAAATTTAAACATCCAAAGTTTGATTGTAAACTTACAAAAGTCATTGAGTAACAAATTTAACAACAAGAAAACGGTCTAAAACTGCTTAATTTCCTCGATCTGATCCAACATTTGTGTGCCCAAAGACATTTCAGCCTGAATCAGACATTGGGAAAAAAATTTGATATTTGATTTGAAGATTCATCCTAGAATGCACTGGGACAGATCAGTGATGTTTCCTGAGGTCCTTGGGTGTTTCAGGTCTTTCAACATCATACACCCTCTCTCAGGAGACCCAGCCAGGGTTGATCAGGCCCTGGCTTGTGTCCCAGCAGCACTGGCCCACAGATCACTCCTTCTAATCCAAAGCCACCTGGATGCCCTCTCTGTAGCCTCAGTCTACTGCATTCAAATAATTTCAATCTAGCACAATCAAATAATAGAGGAAATTTCAAGAGAGGAACTAGAGGTGTTGTCTTCTGTGTTCCCCAAAACCAGGCAAGATACACATTACTTTCAGAATCACTGCCCCTGTTGTAAATCAAATAGGTTAGTATAGGTAGTTGTTGCAAGTGTAGGTTACCCTACAACAGTAGTCTTATTTAACTGCATGTTGATTTGCCCATTCACTATTGGCTAGTAATGCAAATACAGTTTCTGTTTCTGACCTTGGTAAGAAAGAACCTTTGGTGATCCTGCTGGCCCCGTTTCTGCTGCAGTCTGAGGATCAGCTGTTTGACCTGGTCAGCCCTGAACTCTGTGATGAGGGGCTCTAACTGCCTGACTTTTGCCAATGGAGGTTGCCATAAAAAAAAAGAAGAAAAAAAAACTAAAAAAAAAGAAAAAAGGAAGAGAACCAGAAGGAATGAGGACAAACAGTAGTTTTGTTTTGATACAGGAAAATATTTATTTTATTTACAAGTTATATTGTGACATGTTGTACTATGTACTTGCACTATGCTCTAATGTGTTGGTGTTTACATTGGAAAAGGAGGATGTTACATGGTCTAGTTAGATCAATAGCATCGGCAATCTACTAGTTTGATGTTTGATGCATGACCCCGGATATAGGGGAGTTGTTACTTGCTTTGAGAGATGACTCGTTCTGAACTTGGCACACGTCTGTCATTTATTCATGCATTCAGTATATCCTAGACAAACAAAACAGTTGCTATTTAAAAAAAACTAAAACAAACTGTTGCTATGGCGATGGATGCAAGTCACGCTCTCATGCGGGCCGCCACGCATGCAAAGTACGGGTACAATGCCAAAATCTCGTGACGAGACGTGATTGGTGGTTGTCCGTCACCTGACGAACCATTCAAAGAAATGACGGTCAAGGTTTTAATCTAACCCTAACCTAATCTCTACCCCTAAACATAACCCTCACCCTGAAACTAAACCTAACTCTACCCTCCTTGAATATTGAGTGCTAGCAATAACTGATTTTTGACAAATTACCATTCTGTTTGTGAGATGATCTGAGTGGCTGCAAGCTTGCAACACGTGTTATTGGTGTGGAGGATGCACGTGCAGCATCTGTCTTATCTACAGTAGCTTGGTGAAGCAGTAAACAGTAATATGGACAGTAGGCTTCTATAAAAATTTCATTTTTTCCTTGCAGACCAGGATTATCTTTGACATGAAGATTTACCAGAATATGTCTGTAAAATACAGGGTGATATGCATTACTTGAAATGTTCTCAACATCTCATGAAATGTGATTTTCTTGTCTAGTGGAATTTATAAATGAAGTAAGACTGACATAAGGCTTGTTTTATCATGCCTCTGTAATTCCTCTATTTCCTGAGAGGTCAAAGTCCTGCCGTAAACAATGGGGCACATGCAGACAATAAGCAGCTGAAAGAAAGCTTGAAGCGTGCCAGTGGTAGCAGCAAAACATTATTCTGAGACCAGAATATTTTGGTGGCATACTGGGAAGCTCCAAACCAAAGACTTTCTCCAGGGATTTCGACTGAGATATAATAATGTACTGTTGGGCCAAGCTGAGGTCCTCTGGTTGGATTTATCCCACTGCTGTGCTTTCGCTCTATGGATTTTTTGCCAATTGTAGAGTGGCAGAGCCCTTTCTTACACCATACCTAATTGGACCACATAAGAACATCTCTGAAGAAGTGGTAAGATTGAAAGGAACACGCTCATGTGGTCATTCATGCAGATGTGTACTAAGTCAAGTCAAATTAGGGCTGGGCGATATATCGAATATACTCGATGTATCGCGGCTTGTTCTCTGTGGGATGTAGAAAATTATTATATCGTGAATATTCGAGTATACGTTCAATTGTCACGCAGTCGCTTTTAGTCGCGGGCATTGAACTACAGGTTTTTCTCACTCTTTCGCATCTCTCAGCACAGAGAGATAAAACAAGCGCACCTAGTTACGTATGTCACATGCTGTCGTGCCTGCAACGTCCTACGCCCAGCAGCATGTAGCAGCAGCGCGTGCTATGACAAATGGAGGAGGGAGAATTAATTCCCAAGAAAAACAACGCAGGATCCATCGTCTGGCGGTGGTTTGGGTATAAGAGGGAGGACGTTGAACAAATAAACGTAATATGTAAATTATGCCACAAAAGCGTCGCCACAAAAGGTGGTAGTACAACGAATTTATTTCACCATTTGAGAACCCACCCGCTAGAAAACCAAGAGTGCTTGAAACTCCGCACGAGCGCATCTCCGGCCAGTGCCATATCGAAGAAAGTGCCGAAGCAACCAGCACTGACGCAGTTGAGCCTGGCGTCTTCTTTTTCCAGAACAACACCATACGACAAAAATAGTCAAAAACAGAAGGAGATAACGTCCGCAGTAACGTAAGTAATGAATGTTTAAAATCAGCACATTGTAGCGAATTCGGGGTAAAGCGCAACCACAGGAACTGCCGCGGCCCGGAGGCGAACCCGTACCGCCCGCACCGCGGGAGACATCGCTAACCGCTCGACTAAAGGGTCAGACCCCCCCCCCCCCCCCCAGCTAGTGGCCAGCGTGTCTACTTATCCCTGCACGTTACAATATATTAATGCAGTATGACCAAGAATGTTTTAATGTAGACACGTAGAATCATCATACTGGCATGATTGTGTGCATCAAAGTGTTAATTCAAGGCTAAGGCAAAATATCAAGATATATATCGTGTATCGTGACATGGCCTAAGAATATCGGGATATTAGTAAAAGGCCATATCGCCCAGCCCTAAGTCGAATCAATTTTATATGTATAGCCCAATATCACAAATTTGCCTCAAAGGGGGCTTTACAGCAACACAGCATCCTGTCCTTAGACCCTCACATCGGATAAGGAACAACAAAACTCGGGGAGAGCAACAGAGGAGAAATCTCTCTCCCAAGACGGACAACATGCAATGGATGTTGCGTTTGCACACACACACACACACACACACACACACACACACACACACACACACACACACACACACACACACACACACACACACACACACACACATTGTTAGCAGTGCTTATCTCAGAAAAGCATGCACAAGTCATTTACGTGAGAAATTTACCTATGACCAAAGATCGCCATTTTTATGCTGATGAGCACTGAGTCTTGCCCCCCCCTTTTTTTTTTGCTTATTGTCTTTACAATAAATGTTAACTTGTTATCTTGCTTTACTGCTTTGTCTTTTTCTACAGGTGACTAATTACTTGTTCCCCATCTGGACATACTCCTACCTGGTCATTCTCTTCCCTGTATTCTTGCTGACTGACTTCTTGAGGTACAAGCCCCTCATTGTTCTACAGGGGCTCTTTCTGGTGACCAACTATATCCTGCTCTGCTTCGCCTCCAGCCTGCCTGCAATGACCTTCCTTCAGGTTTTTTATGAAAGATGTTCTTTGCTTATAAATATCAATTGTGGGGTCTGAAAATATGTTCTTTTCTGATTTGAACCCATTATATATCTATTTCTTTATTTATCATTTCTACAATTTCATCCAGACTGCTAGCATAGTAAACGAGCATTTATAAATCAATAATGTTCTCAATATTTTGTTCTGATTACAGGGCATGATCCTAGAATCAAAGAAGGTTGAAGCAGTTAATCTCGATACGTTTGACAGAAACGTTTCATTACTCATCTAAGTGACCTCTTCAGTCTAAACTGACTGCAGGTATCCCCACCCTTATAAACAATACGGTGGCATAACGACTCAAACCAATGTCCAGTTTCATATACAAATCGCTGTGACCATTAGCAAGTGTTTCAATGGCCATGTGTACTAGTCACAGCGGAGTTGGGAATGTTTGCAATCACAGCATTGTAAGATGGTAAGCTGTACTCTTAGCCCTCCCTCGGTTCAGGGATGGCCGTTCCCTCTTCACATAGATGGTCTCTGACTCCCCGTTGAAACCAACGTTCCTCCCTATAATACTGATTTCAGTCATGCAACTGTATTGTTTATAAGGGTGGGAATACCTGCAGTCAATTTAGACTGAAAAGGTCACTTAGATGATAGATGAGTGATGAAATGTATCTGTCAATAAACGTATCCAGATGAACTGACTCAACTTTCTTTGATTTTCTTACCAGGATTATAGAGCACACGTTTACCCTAGAAGTTTATCGAAAGACATTACTATCGTAAATCAAAATGTTTTCTGTAGAACAGCACAGACAGGAGCCATCGTAGAAATTCAATCCTGTATATGTGTTTTCCTCAGGGAAAACATATATACATAGTTTGTTTGTTGTTTCCTAGGGAGGAACACAGGGTGACATATAAGAGTGGAGGAACATGCACACAGGTGAACTATATCTTATGTAAAAGGCACGATCTGAAAGGGATTGGAGACTGCAAGGTGGTGACAGGGGAGAACGTAGCTAGGCAGCAATGGCTGGAGGTCTGTAGGATGACTTTGGAAACCAGGAAAAGGAAGAGAGTGAAGGCAGAGCCAAGGATCAAATGGTGGAAGTTGAAGAAGGAAGACTGTTGTGTGGATTTCAGGGAGATGATAAAACAGGCACTGGGTGGTAGTGAAGAGTTGTTGGATGGCTGGGCAACCACTGCAGAAATAGTGAGGGAGACAGCTAGGAAGGTACTTGGTGTGTCATCAGGACAGAGGAAGGAAGACGAGACTTTGGTGGTGGGATGAGGAAGTACTGCAAAATATACAGAGGAAAAAGTTGGCAAAGAAGAAGTGGGATAGTCACAGAGATGAAGAAAGTAGACAGGAGTACAAAGAGATGCAGTGTAAAGTGAAGAAAGAGGTGGCAAAGGCAAAGGCGCATGGTGAGTTGTGTGAGAGACCAAGCTGGAAAAGATGTGCAGCAGGTAAGTGCGATCAAGGATAGAGATGGAAATGTGCTGACAAGTGAGGAGAGTGTGTTGAGAAGTTGGAAGGAATACTTTGAGGAGCTGATGAATGAAGAAAATGAGAGAAAGAGAGAAGGTTGGATGATGTAGGGATAGTGAATCAGGAAGTTCAGTGGATTAGCAAGGAGGAAGTGAGGGCAGCTATGAAGAGGATGAAGAGTGGAAAGGCAGTTGGTCCTGATGACATACCTGTGGAGGCATGGAGATGTTTAGGAGAGATGGCAGTGGAGTTTTTAACTCGATTGTTTAACACAATCTTGGAAAGTGAGAGGATGCCTGAGGAGTGGAGAAGAAGTATACTGTTACCGATTTTCAAGAATAAGGGCGATGTGCAGACCTGTAGCAACTACAGAGGTATAAAGTTGATCAGCCACAGCATGAAGATATGGGAAAGAGTAATAGAAGCTAGGTTAAGAGGAGAGGTGATGATTAGCGAGCAGCAGTTTGGTTTCATGCCACGAAAGAGCACCACAGATGTGATGTTTGCTTTGAGAATGTTGATTGAGAAGTGGAGAGAAGGCCTGAAGGAGTTACATTGTGTTTTTCTGGATTTAGAGAAAGTATACAACAGGGTGCCAAGAGAGGAGGTGTGGTATTGTATGAGGAAGTCAGGAGTTGCAGAGAAGTATGTAGGAGTGGTGCAGGATATATATGAGGGAAGAGTGACAGTGGTGAGGTGTGCGGTTGGAATGACAGATGGGTTCAAGATGGAGGTGGGATTACATCAAGGATTGGCTCTGAGCCCTTTCTTGTTTGCAATGGTGATGGACAGGTTGACAGATGAGATCAGGCAGGAGTCTCCGTGGACTATGATATTTACGAATGACATTGTGATCTGTAGCGAGAGTAGGATGCAGGTTGAGGAAAGTCTGGAGAGGTGGAGGTACACACTGGAGAGAAGAGGAACGAAAGTCAGTAGGAGCAAGACGGAATACCAATGTATGAATGAGAGGGAGGACAGCAAAATGATGAGGATGCAAGGAGTAGAGGTGACGAAGCCGTATGAATTTAAATACTTGGGGTCAACTGTCCAAAGTAACGGGGAGTGTGGAAAAGAGGTGAAGAAGAGAGTGCAGGCAGGTTGGAGTAGGTGGAAAAGAGTGTCAGGAGTGATTTGCGAAAGAAGGGTACCAGCAACAGTTAAAGGGAAGGTTTACAAGATGGTTGTGAGACCAGCTATGTTATATGGTTTGGAGGCAGTGGCACTGACGAAAAGACAGGAGATGGAGCTGGAAGTGGCAGAGTTGAAAATGCTAAGATTTTCATTGGGAGTGACGAAGAAGGACAGGATTAGGAACAGTTATATTAGAGAGACAGCTCAGGTTTGACAGTTTGGAGACAAAGCAAGAGAGGCAATTATTCATTTATTGAATTATTTTGTTAATAAGTATTCCATGTGTAATGTAGTTGTTTGTCAATTTTTATTTGGCATTAGGAAAAAAATGTTTACGGAGTGATAAGAGTGATAACGGGTTATAGAGGCTATTTTGCATGAATATGAATACTGGTGTGCCTTGAGATTGTGGCTTGCTCTTTGGTGTGCCTTGGGCAGAAAAATTCTGAAAACCACTGTATTAGAGGGACAGCTCAGCTTGGACAGTTTTGGGGAGAAAAAGCAAGAGAGGTAAGATTGAGATGGCTTGGACATGTGTGGAGGAGAGATGCTGGGTATATTGGGAGAAGGATGCTGAATATGGAGCTGCCAGGGAAGAGGAAAAGAAGAAGACCAAAGAGGAGGTTTATGGATGTGGTGCGAGAGGACATGCAGGTGGCTGGTGTGACAGGAAGATGCAGAGGACAGGAAGAGATGAAAACGGATGATCCGCTGTGGCGACCCCTAACCAGAGCAGCCGAAAGTAGTAGTAGTATTAGTTCAAAGAATCGGGCCCTCTGATTGTAACAGTACACTCACCTACAGGTCAACTATGCCGTGGTAACTTCCACAGAGGTGGCCTATTTCTCTTACATCTACAGTGTAATACCAACTGAGAGGTACCAGCAAGCCACTGGTTACTTGCGCAGTGCTATGCTGGCTGGGTACACTTTTGGGGCCACCCTGGGCCAGCTGCTGGTCTCCCTGGCAGGTAGGGTTTGGGGTTATATATCATAAACACTGAATCAGAAAGTAAATGATGGAATCTGAGTTAACGACACCATGCCAGAATTAGCAACAAACAATATTATGTGAAATGATTGAATGCTGCCATGCTAAACATAGGAATTTTGTTGTGAAACAAGAGCAATATTGCATTTGCCTCTCTGGGGTTGTGTGTGTGTGTGTGTGTGTGTGTGTGTGTGTGTGTGTGTGTGTGTGTGTGTGTGTGTGTCCAGCAAAAGAGAATATTCCTTGATGGATATAACAATAAATGAAGAATGTCTTACTTTATGGCAAAATTAAGTGAAGAAAAACTGTCAAGGAACTGTACTGAAGCATAACTTGAAACAAAACTCTAAACTCAGAGCTGAGCCATGATCAAGTTTTACCTCCTTTTTACAGGGATGGACTACTTCTACATCAATGCTATCACTCTGGGGATAATGAGTGTAGCTTTTATTGTGTCCCTCTGGCTACCCCTGCCTCAGCGCGGCATTTTCTTCCAAGGTAAAATAGCTGGGTCCCAGCGGGAGGAAGAGGTAATGGAGGAGAAGAAGGGGGGTGATGAAGAGGCCGTGAAGAATGAGAAAGAGGTTGGCACAGGGGCACAGAAGACAAAAAGGCAGGGCAGCGGTAATTGGTGCAGCAGGGATAACGTGGTCCATGCTAGCCAGCTGCTCTGGAGAAGCTTCAAGGAGTCCTACTCTTCCAGGCAATTTTTTTTCCTTAGCAATTAGTCACTCCACAATCCCCTGTCAGTAGACATCATATTTAATGAAAAGGATGTGTGCAGAGCAATCACCTTTTGTTTTCTCCATGCCTATTTTCAGCTCTTCCTCACAAGGTGTTGTGATTAACAGTAATAATGTCTTTATACTTGAAGTACTAATTGTCATTACAATCTTAAATGTGAATGATTATCTAGGCATTTGGTCTATTGGTCCTTGTGGTGGGCATTGGCCACAGCCGGATATGTGCAGGTCTTCAACTACATCCAGCTGATGTGGGACCACATTGAGCCTTCAGCAACATCATCCATCTACAATGGAGGGGTAGAGGCTGTCTGCACTCTTGTAGGTAGGACAGGTCACTCTAATTGTGTACTTAAGACAGCAGGAATGAGAGGGACAGAGAGAGACAGAAAAGGTGGCAAATACAAAGGAAAGAGACAGAGATGTACTACAGATTATTCCGGATATGATCCCATATCCTTATACTTGAGATAAACCTTTTCAACTGAGCTGCAACATTATTTGGCTCATAAACAAGATGAAATATTTAGATAAGGTATGTGTTGAAATTAATACTTAAGAATCCCAAATAACATCAGATCACATTGTTGTGAGTGAAAATGTTCCATGATAGAAAGCAGAAATTATGATCTCTGATAGAGGTCAAAGATCAGGATTGCCTTCTCGACACTTTTAGAACAGGTACCAGGATCCTTAGTGGGATGAAGATGCCAGACAGGCAATGTAGGAAGTGCACACATAAAAAAGTATGACACTAGTAAAAGCCACCATGTCCGATTACAGACAGACCTATAAAAGGTCTGCAATTGAGAACTCAGCATTCCCAATCTTGTAAATATAGGACAGCTGATTAAATGGATAATATGTATCGACTGAGAAAGGGGACTAATGGTTTCACAGTCCTGTTGGTTTGCTTCCAAACTGGCTCAGTATGAGAGAGAAATAAGTAATTGCTTCAATGAAGGAGATAGAGTTGTCGTGTAATGGTTCCTCTGATTATTGCTGATAGCTGGGTTCTAAGAGATAGATTTAAGTGGTTGACTGTGATGGATAGGGGCTGGTGAGCAAGTGCATGGACAGACATACAGTTTCCCATAATCAAGTAGGCACCATGTCCTCCCCTCCGCCAGTGTCCAGGAAGAGGGAGCTTATTTCTAGAGTTAATGAATGAGTGCACAAATGCAAATTGTTTTGGAGAACACAGTGCTGATGCGCTGGCACACTCGGGAAGGGTCGTCTCCACGAAACAGCAGGTTTATCACTCCATTTGTTCCTTCCCCGGGCCAGGTGCTGCAGCTGCCCTCTCTGTGGGTCATGTCAAGGTGATGTGGGACGTGTGGGGAGAGATGGCTTTAGGCTTATTCTCAGCAGTGGGAACGGGAGCCGTGTTTCTCATGGGGCTCACCAACAGCATCTGGGCCTGTTATGCTGGTTATGTTGTTTTCAAAGCCTCCTACATGCTCCTCATCACTATTACGACGTAAGTTCCCAACAACACAAACAAGATATATTGCTGGCCTGTGTCAGTGATTCTGCACTGGTGGAGCAGGATCTTTTTAACATTTCTTTGTGGGTGGAGGGATGGTACAGTAACATTGCATCAAGCATGAAATAAAAATGGGACTTCGACAATTGATTTGTCTGCATGGCTGTCCTCTGATAAAAGCTACAAACTGGTTTTAGACAGACTTTTTATGCACATAGATCTTGTTGAGGAAAATTTGACCTTCACTTAGTTTCAGGCATTGATCTGGAAAATTTTATATGGCATAAATGAAAGCTGAATGAATTCATTCACCAAAGAAAAACGATGGGAACAGGAGTGAGACAAGTCTAAACTACAAAGGTGCTACTACTACGACTACTACTTCTTTTGGCTGCTTCCGTTAGGGGTCGCCACAGTGGATCTTCCATTTCCATCTCTTCCTGCCCTCTGCATCTTCCTCTGTCACATCAGCCACCTGCATGTCCTCTCTCACCACATCCATAAACATCCTCTTTGGCCTTCCTCTTCTCCTCTTCCCTGGCAGCTCCATATTCAGCATCTTTCTCCCAGTATACCCAGCATCTCTCCTCCACACATGTCCAAGCCATCTCAATCTTGCCTCTCTTGCTTTGTCTCCAAACTGTCCAAGCTGAGCTGTCCCTCTAATACAGTAGTTTTCAGGATTTTTCTGCTCAAGGCACACCAAAGAACAAGCCACAATCTCAAGGCACACTAGTATTCATATCTGTGCAAAATAGCCTCTATAAACCGTTATCACTCTTATCACTCTGTAAATGTTTATTTTTATTTACTAATGCCAAATAGAAATTGACAAACAACTACATTACTCATTAAATATTTGTTAACAAAATAATTCAATAATTGATTTTAAACTTTGTAAAATTTCGTCAAAAAGAGCAGCAACACAACCATTTAAACCAGACAGGTCACACAATTAAAACTGAAAAGAAGGAGACACAGAAGAGTGTGTGTGTGTGAGAGAGAGGGAGAGAGGAGGAGGAGGAGAGAGAGCAGCGTTCCTGGTTGAGTAAATTCATGTCAACAGCATTGATTTGAAAACATAACTGTAGTCTAAACTTGTAAAGGAAAAAGACGCACTGAGAATGAAAACGAATTTTCATGCAAAATGTGAATATAACCAGTGTCAACGCACTTGACATCGAGTTGAAAAGAAAACTTTTAGTCGGAAATTGTAAATGTAACTTAAATTTGCCGCATTAAAGCATTTGCTATCGTAAATATGTTTTTGGGGTTGTTTTTTTTTTTGC
The DNA here is from genome assembly GCF_029633865.1 of Lampris incognitus. Classification (NCBI taxonomy): domain Eukaryota; kingdom Metazoa; phylum Chordata; class Actinopteri; order Lampriformes; family Lampridae; genus Lampris; species Lampris incognitus. Next base: position 55,252,207 of record NC_079217.1, read on the forward strand.
CTACCTCCAAACTAGTGAGACCCATGTGCCTATTGGTGCTCGCAGATCTTTTTAAACTGACGAGAGGGCCACTAACAAGTCCTGTTCAACAGAGAGCCGTGACCTCCTGTTGTTCTTCATGTAAACCAGAGTAGAGAATGCCAACTCACACAGGTAGGCAGTGGGGAGAAGAAGAAGTTGCTCAATAGCTTTGGCTGGAGATTGGGTGCAAAAGCCAACCAAAACTGATCCAGTAGGAACTCACTAAATTTGAGCTTCAATGTGCGGTCCATACGGAGCTCTGCGCATTCCTCTCTCTCTCAAAATTAGCTTTTCTGTTGAGGATTCCTGATTGAATGGGTCTTGAATCCAGTCATAGTCCTCGATGTCGGCCACACCTGGAAAATAGCGCTCAAACCTCTCTTTTAATGTCTGAGGGTGTTCGGCAAATACAGCGCACTCCCTGGCTGCCTGTGGCGCGGCTGATGCCAGTGGGAATATGTCCCTGGAGCCTTGCTCCAAAGCCTCGTGCCACAGTGTAAACTTGCCCATAAACCCCTGAATCTTGTCTGTGGATGACAGAATGTTTTCATTCCTGCCTTGAAGCTTGGCGTTTAACTCGTTAAGATGCCCAAATATGTCTGCAAGGTAAGCCAGCTTGGCGCACCACGTCTCATCTGCAAGCTTGTCCTTATGTGTTTGTTCACTTGAAAACTCAAAAACCTCTTCTTGAAGCTCATAAAGATGGGACAGGACTTTCCCCCATGCAGCCAACACACCTCGGTGTGGAGGATAAGGCTTTGATGATCAGCTCCCATCTCAGCGCACAGTTTGGAGAAGAGGCGAGACTTCAGGGGCCTTGATTTGATGTAATGTGCCATCTGTACAGCCTGATCCAGTACCTCAGCCAACTCCGGGGTCATGGGTTTGGCAACTAATGCTTCTCGATGAAAAATACAGTGGTTTGTCACAATATTTGGGTTTTGTGCTTTCACTTTGGCAATAAATCCTCTCACTCTCCCAGTCATGTATGCCACACCATCTGTGCAAAGACTGACGCACATATCCCAGGTCAGACTTTTCTCTTTTAAAGTTATGTTACCCTGAATATTTCTCCTCCCATTTTATGGCTTTCAGTTTCTTTGCAGAAGAGAAAAGTCTCTTTAATAGAGTCACCATCAACGTAGCTGACGTTTGCCAGAAGTTGGGCAGCCCCACTTATGTCAGTGGATTCGTCGATTTGTAGAGAAAATTTGCCGCTCATCTGCAGTTTCTCGGTCAATTGTTGCTCAGTTTCATCTGACATGTCGTCGATTCTTCTTTTGATTGTATTGTCGGACGCAGGCACGTCTGATACCGCATTTGCGGCATCTGGCTCTAGCATGACACCTGCAGTTTTTGTTTTTTGTTTTGCAAGCGGGGAGGATGAGTGTCTCAGCTACTGTGATGTTTCTCCTGCTTTGCAATAAGCGCCGCTAACATATAACTTGCCTCCAACGCCTTATCAGACACTTTCACACAATCCATCAAACGATCTTGCTGCTTCTGGTTCAGAACCCGTGCTCTTTTGAAGTATGCCAAGTGTCTATCAATGTGTAAGGGATGTTTGGTTTCCAAGTCTCTTCAGCTTGCTTGGCACCAATGTTAGCATTAGCCAACTTCTCCCGGCAGATGACGCACTCGGGCTGAGGGCTGTTGACATCCCCGGTCCGGCTGAAGCCGTAACACATGTAGCTTTCGTGATACTGTCTACTGACAGTCTTTTCACAGTTGTTATCCTCCCTCACACTGGCTGTCAATCAGGGCCTTTGATGTGTCACACTCTAATAATTCCCACATCTACTGCGCGAACGGTGAAAACTGGGGTTCCCTTTGACAGAAGGTTTTTAAAGAAATTGTTTTTAGGCGGATAATTTGTCTCTGCCAGGGAAGAGGAAAAGAGGAAGGCCAAAGAGGAGGTTTATGGATGTGGTGAGAAAGGACATATAGGTGGCTGGTGTGACAGGAAGATGCAGAAGACAGGGAGAAATGGAAACGGATGATCCGCTGTAGCGACCCGTAACGGAAGCAGCCAAACGTAGTAGTAGAAGTAGTAGTACTACTACTACTACTTAGTAGTGGTAGATTGGGAAATGATTGTGTAAAAAAAATACTGACAGGAAATTAGAAATTAATTATTAACTTTTTAGTTGTATATTGTAATAACAATGTGTGCTTTCACAAAATCCCACGGCACACCTGGACTTGCCTCACGGCCATGGATGTAATAAAGTAGAACTGGACACGGCGCCGCCGCTCAGCCTTGCAGCCAATTTGTTCCAGTGGTCACTCCCGGTGTTGCAGCGAAAAATCCCCTGCGGCCCAAAAGCATTTTCCCCATAGACCACCATCGTAAAAGAGACGCCTGTAAAACTGTTGACAGGACACCTGCAGCTATAATCATGGTCAATTATTACTCTTTGAATTGGATACTGTAGCGAATTCGGGGGACAACGCAACCACAGGAACTGCCACGGCCGGGAAGCGAACCCGTGTCGCCCGCACCGCAGGAGGCATCGCTAACCGCTCGACTAAAGGGTCAGACTCGCGGGCCAGCGTATCTTCTTATCCATGCACGTTACATTACCCCCTCCTTCGGAAAGCGCGTCCCCGCGTTTAAGCATATCAGCTTCTTCACGCCTCAGGGCGCATACGCTTCCGATGGCCTTACGGTCGCTCCATCCCACTTCTGACACCAATGTAGCGAATTCGGGGGACAACGCAACCACAGGAACTGCCGCGGCCGGGAAGCGAACCCGTGTCGCCCGCACCGCAGGAGACATTGCTAACCGCTCGACTAAAGGGTCAGACCCGCCAGCCAGCGGCCAGCGTGTCTTCTTATCCATGCACATTACAATACTTTTTAGCCATGGGGTTTTAATCTTTTAAAAAAAATTCCCAAAGCCCAGAAAAAGCACAGAATTTTTTTCCCCTGCATGACGGCACGGCTGTGTACGAGCCGTTCTCATAGCCTAGAGGCATGACGGAATCCCACATATTCAGTGGGCCCCAGGTACCCGGAAGTAACCCGGAAGCCAGAAACTTTTTCGGCGTATGTGCCAGGTGAGCAATTCTCATAGGAATGAACAGGCGCCATTTTTAGATCCGGTATCCAGTTCTACTGTAATGGGAACCTCTGTACTCGTTCACAAACCTGTCTTCATTCGTCACTCGCAATGACAATCTTAGCATCTTTAACTCTGCCGCCTCCAGCTCCGCCTCCTTTCATTTCGTCAGTGCCACTGTCTCCAAAACCATATAATGTAGCTGGTCTCACAAACATCTTGTAAACCCCACATCCAAGATGGCGGCGCGCTGGACTTGGCGGCTACTGCGGCTCCCTGTTCAGTGTTGTGTTTTCTTTGTTATTTATGTTAGTTTTAAGTTTATTTACAAGTGTAGGTCACGCGCTCTTCTACAGCCGTCAGGAACTTTTAAACCTCACAACAGGTTACTCACTTCCCTCCTCCATCATGGACAATTTCCCCATCGATATTATCCGCTCACCGGTCTCGCAGTGGAAACGCTGGCCCCGTCGGCAACGTAAACAGAAGAGGGGGAAACGAGGCCGGCTACATGCTAAGCTAAGTAGCGCTCCCTTCAAAGTTTCCCTCCCCAGCATATTAATGGCCAATGTCTGATCGTTAGCTAACAAAATGGACGAGATAAGACTCAGGCTGTCCTCTCAGAAATGGCTGCAGAACTGCTGTCTGCTGATGTTTACGGAGACTTGGCTCAACAGCAACATAGCCGACTCGGCAGTCGAGCTAGCGGGCCGCACAGCCTTCCGTGCCGACAGGACAACGGACTCCGGCAAAATCCGCGGAGGAGGTTTGAGTATTTATGTCAATAACTCTTGGTGCAAAAATATTGTAACGTGCATGGATAAGAAGACACGCTGGCCGCTGGCTGGCGGGTCTGACCCTTTAGTCGAGCGGTTAGCGATGTCTCCTGCGGTGCGGGCGATATAGGTTCGCTTCACGGCCGTGGCAGTTCCTGTGGTTTGCGTTGTCCCCGGATTTCGCTACAATATAAAGATCGTTGAAAGGCATTGCTCTGCTGATCTCGAGCTCCTTATTGTAGCCCGTGGAATTAGATACCACACAGGACACAATTACTTCCGGGGTTCTTGTAGCTTTAATTTTATTGTTTGAACCTTCGAATGCAGATCGTTTTACTGAGTGCATACATTCCTGTGTCTTTCGAGCAAACAGCTCATAAATGTTCACAGATGTGGCAAGTTTAACAGAAAAGATTTTAAAAAGGGAAATAATAAATACAAAATACGGTGCAAAATACGGCAGTGGACTATGTACGTTAAACAGGGTTTAACAAAGACATGTGGAACTTCCTGAAGATCGCGCAACTTCTCACTCTGTCAGTTACCTTTAAACAGAATTAAAATGCATATAAACCTTTACATCCCAAATACAATGGCATGGTGTGGCTTTATTCACGCCAACATTACCTTGTCATGCCTGCAATGGCGAACAGCGGTCGACGGCTCGCGCCCAAAATCACCGAACATCAACTCCAGTAGCGTCTAAATCAAACCATCTTGTCAAATTACCGACATACAATATTGGTTGGAATAATGTTACAGGTATATTTCACAAGATATTTACCCTTACTTACTACGGAGTCAGAGCACTGTCACACCGCAATCTTCAGGCGCTCCACACAAGAAAAAAAAGAAAGAATACCCAACATGCACTTGGATAACTTGCACGGAGTTACAATAAAAGTCCGCCACTGCCACTTACTGGTCAAAACATGCAATGACAAGCAAAACTATAAAAATACCCTCACAATCTGCCTCACAATTTAAATACATCAAATGACATTTTACATGGCTTGACAGTGTAACAATTACATATATTAACAGTTAAACTATACTAAATTTAAGTGGAAAATCATTTAACATATTTAACAGATTTACCACCCGGCTACATTATGATTCAGTGCAGGCCTTTTTAACTGCCCAGGGAGCTAATGGCCATTACCATCACTGCTGTATACATCCCCCCACATGCTAATGCTAAGGTAGGACTTAAGCAGCTACAATGTGCCATCAGCAGACAACAGACCAAGCACCCGGACAATGCCTTTATCATAGGTGGTGATTTTAATCAGGCTAACCTCAGAACTGTATTGCCCAAATTCCATCAGCATGTCTCCTGCCCCACTAGGGGACAAAACAGCCTGGACTATCTCTATACAAACATTAAGGACTCATACAAAGCTACTCCCTGTCCCCACCTGGGGCATTCTGACCATCTGCCTGTTCCTGGTCCCAGCCTACAAACCCTTAATAAAATGGGTCAAGCCAGCAGTAAAGACAATCACTGTCTGGCCAGAAGGAGCAGTCTCTGAACTCCAGGACTGTTGTGACAACACAGACTGGAGTATTTTTGCACATTCAGCTACCCATGGCTCCCATATAGACAGTAATGAATAGACATCTGCCATACTAGCCTACATTAACTTTTGCACTGAGAGTGTCACAACAAAAAAATCAATCTGCTCCTTTCCAAACCAGAAACCCTGGATGACCAGTGAGGTCCGGCAGCTGCTGAAAGGCCGGGATGCAGCGTTCAAGTCAGATAACTGCGAGGCCTACAGCGCAGCCAGATCCAACCTCAAAAAGGCATTAGAACAGCCAAACATAAATATTCCCTACGAATAGAGAACCACTTTCACAATAACTCCGATCCCCGGCGAATGTGGCAAGGCATTCAGTCTATCACAGACTACAAAAGCTCCAATAGCGGTCCCACTGTCCATGATGCCTCCCTGCCAGACAAGCTAAATTATTTGTATGCCCGCTTCGACAAGGACAATACTGACCCAGCCACAAAAATCCCCAGTCACCCAGAAAACCAGGTGCCCACTCTATCGATCACAGAGGTCAGAAAATCACTGCGCAGAGTGAACACACGGAGGCTGCCAGACCAGACAGCATACTGGGTCGGGTCCTCCGGGAATGTGCCGACCAGATGGCTGAGGTCTTCACAACTATATTTAATCTCTCACTGTCCCAATCCATAGTCCCGGCATGCTTTAAGACCACCTCTATCATTCCTGTACCCAAGAAACCGACATCCTCATGTCTGAATGACTACCGACCCATAGCACTTATCCCCATTGCCATTAAGTGCTTTGAGAGACTGGTTCTGGCTCACATCAAAAGCATTATCCCCCCACACTTCACCCACATCAGTTCGCCTACCGTCCCAAAAGGTCTACTGAGGATGCCATTGCCACTGCCCTGCACTTTGCTCTGACCCACCTTGAACTTAGCAACACATACATCCGGATGCTGTTTATAGATTAGAGCTCTGCCTTCAACACTATTATCCTTACCAAACTAACCACCAAACTCCTCTCCCTTGGCCTCAACCCCTCCCTCTGTATCTAGACCCTGGACTTCCTGACCAACAGACCTCAGTCTGGTAGGTTAGGTGACCACACCTCCTCCACCCTGACCCTCAGCACAGGTGCCCCTCAAGGCTGTGTTCTGAGCCCCCTCCTTTTCTCCCTCTTTACTCATCAGTGCCTGCCAACTCACCCTTCAAATGTTATTTATAGTTAAGTTTGCAGATGACACCACAGTCATTGGCCGTATCACCAACAATGACAAAACCACCTACAGGGATGAGATTCAGCACCTCACATCATGGTGTACTAACAACAATCTTGTCCTCAATGTGCAGAAGACGAAGAAGCTGATTGTGGACTTCAGGAGGTCTAGAAGCTGCAGCCACTCCCCCATACATATCAATGGAGTGAAAGCGCAGCGTGTTTCCAGCTTTAAATTCCTTGGAGTCCACATCAGCCAGGAACTTTCCTGGCTGATGTGGAAAAGGCCCTTGTGAAAAAGGCCCAGCAACACCTGCATTTCCTGAGGAGGCTGAGGAGCACCCATCTATGCCCCAACATTTTCACCAACTTCTACCATTGCACCATAGAGATTATCCTGACCAGCTGCATCTCAGTGTGGTACGGCAACTGCACCTCAGTAGACCAGAAAGCTCTGCAGCAGGTCGTCAAGGCAGCCCAGCATATCATCGGTACCCAGCTCCCAGCCATAAAAGACATTTATTACAAACGCTGCCTTCGAAGGAGTCTGAGCATCAGCAGAGATCCCACCCACCCCAACCATGGACTGTTCTCCCCCCTGCGCTCTGAGAGGCGTTACAGGAGCCTCAGAGCCCACACTACCAGGCTCAAAAACAGCTTCTTTCCACAAGCTGTTGCCCACCTGAACCTGGCCACCCACTAAATGTCTGTAGATATTTTTTAATATTTTGTACTCTTGCTCTTTTTTTAACTTATTTTTAACTTTTGGTCTTCATGTGTGTATATCTTATACTGTGTTTCCTGTGTTTGTCTGTGTCTGTCTTGCACTGTTTGGTGAAGCCACAGCCCTCATTTCATTTTTAACATGTGCCTGCACATTGTTTTTAATGACAATAAATGGAATTGAATTGAATTCCCTTTAACTCTTGCTGGTACCCTTCTGTCGCAAAGCACTCCTGACACTCTTCTCCACCCAGTCCACCCTGCCTGGACTCTCTTCTTCACCTCTCTTCCACACTCCCCGTTACTTTGGACAGTTGACCCCAAGTATTTAAACTCATACGGCTTCGTCACCTCTACTCCTTGCATCCTCACCATTCCACTGTCATCCCTCTCATTCACGCATATGTATTCCGTCTTGCTCCCACTGACTTTCACTCTTCTTCTCTTCAGTGCATATACCTCCATCTCTCCAGGCTCTCAACGTGCACCCTACTCTCGCCACAGATCACAATGTCATCCGTGAACATCATAGTCCATGGAGACTCCTCCCTGATCTTGTCCATCAACCTATCCATCACCATTGCAAACAAGAAAGGGCTCAGAGCCGATCCTTGATGTAATCCCACCTCCATCTTGAACCCATCTGTCATCCAACTGCACACTTCACCACTGTCACACTTCCCTCATACATATCTTGGACCACTTCTACATACATCTCAGCAACTCTCGACTTCCTCGTGCATTACCACACCTCCTCTCTCGGCACCCTGTCGTATGCTTTCTCTAAATCCACGAAGACACAATGTGACTCCTTCTGGCCTTCTCTATATTTCTCAGTCAACATCCTCAAAGCAAACGTCGCATCTGTAGTGCTCTTCTGTGGCATGAAACCATACTACTGCCAATAGTCACCTCTCCTTTTAACCTAGCTTCATTAATCTTTCCCATATCTTCATGCTGTGGCTGATTAACTTTATGCCTCTGTCGTTGCTACAGTTCTGCACATCGCCCTTATTGAAAATCGGTACCAGTATGATTCTTCTCCTCTCCTCATGCCTCCTCTCACTTTCCAAGATTGTGTTAAACAATCTAGTTAAAAACTCCACTGCCATCTCTCCTACACATCTCCATGCATCCACAGGTATGTCATCAGGACTAACTGCCTTTCCACTCTTCATCCTCTTCATAGCTGACCTCACTTCCATGCTTCCTGAAACACTATCCCCACATCATCCAACTTTCTCTCTCTCATTTTCTTCATTCATCAGCCCCTCAAAGTACTCCTTCCACCTTCTCAACACACTCTTCTCTCTTGTCAGCACATTGCCATCTCTATCCTTAATTGTCCTTACCTGCTGCACATCAGTCCCAGCTTGGTCTCTCTGTCTAGCCAATCAGTAGAAGTCCATTTTCCCTCCCTTAGTGTCTAACCTCTCATACAACTCACCATACGCCTTTGCCTTTGTCACTTCTCTCTTCGCTTTATGCTTCATCTCTTTTTACTCCTCTCTACTTTCTTCATCTCTCTGCCTATCCTACTTCTTCTTTGCCAACCTCTTCCTCTGTATATTTTGCTGTACTTCCTCATTCCACCACCAAGTCTCCTTGTCTTCCTTCCTCGGTCCTGATGACACACCAAGTACCTTCCTTGCTGTCTCCTTCACTATTTCTGCAGTGCTTGCCCACCAATCCGGCAACTCTTCACTACCATAAGATATAGTCCACCTGTGTGCACTTTCCTCCACTCTTGTATGTCACCCAGTGTTCCTCCCATCTTCTTGAAATATGTATTCGCCACAGCCATTTCCATCCTCTTCGCAAAATCCACCACCATCTGTCCTTTCACATTTCTCTCCTTGACACCATACCTACCCATCACCTCTGTTCCCTTCACCGACATGTCTATTGAAGTCCATTCCACCCCCCCTTGGGTACACTCTCCACCACTTCATCCAACTCACCCCAGAATTCTTCTTTTTCTTCCATCTCACACCCAGCGTGCGGGGCATATGCGCTGATAACCGTCATCAATACACCTTTGATTTTTAGCTTCATACTCATCACTCTGTCTGACACTCTTAGTCAGGTCTAAACAAAAATAGATAAATAAATAAATAAAGATAAGTTGGCATCGGAATGCTATTCGTTTCATGGTCATGTATCTGCACGGTGGAAAAGTCAGAAAAGCAGCGCCATATACAGTCACAGGTCAATTAGCTTCCAGGGTCCAGTCAGCATTAATGAAAATGAGTGTTGTAATATTCTTGTGTATCTTTGTCATCTAAAGAATGACATGTTGACTTCTCTCTCAGATTTCAGATTGCATCCAACCTCTCTATGGCATGCTATGCTTTGACATTTGGAATCAACAATTTTGTCGCTCTCTCACTGCAGACCATTGTCACAGCTATCGTAATAGATGAAACTGTGCTAGGACTGGATATTGTGACACAGGTATGCACACACACACACACACACACACACACACACACACACATTGTATCATATTCAAAAACTCATACTACATTACGTGGACTTGCTTCTTCAGCAGACATACCCAAAAAGTACTGACATTAAAATCTCAGCATAACTACAGCATCAAAGGGTGTTTTTCCATTCAGTTGTTTTGATGGTGTTTCATGGCACCTAAATACTAAAACTATTAAATACTCTTGGTGTGCCCTGGCAAAAACTGTTTGATTTAAGCTCTCTACCGAATTGGTAAAACATAATTACGAGGAGAGTGACACCTGGTGGTGTACCCTTACCTTTGCATCTAACCACACTGTCAAAGAAGTCATAAACTAAACTATACTGCATTCGCAAAGTGTGACATAAGCCATTTTTCTCTGCAGTTCATCATCTACGGCAGCTACTATGCTGCCATTTCGGCGCTGTTCCTGATTCGAGGGACATACACAGTGTGTACGTATCACTGCAGCGCTAAAAGGAGAGACCAAGGAGCAAAAGAGCCCAGTGTGGTGGCGATCTCTGCTGCATGCTTCTGATCACGATCTACAGACTACTGGGGGCCCTTTGTGATACTGGGGCAAACCTTTTAGCCATCAGCAATGGCAGGAGGAGTATAGGTTGATGATGATGAGATGATTTATTTCGAACATTTAAGTAAGCAGGATATAACATAGAGATAAGCCATTGTCAATAATGTGAAGTGATAAACAAATCCACACATCAAACTCAGCGAACAAATCTTCATATACATCAGATTATTTGTTACATGTTCAAAAAGGAGTGGGAGGGAGTATACACTTATTTTTTTCCTACCCCTTCTACCTACTCTTACGTTAATTCAGCAACTTTACATTTCAAACTCAGTTCCCACTGTACTGTATAGTTCAAATGCAATGCAAGTTGGGCGGCACAACACAAACTCAACTACTGCGAACAATATGAGAAAAAAAATGAATGCGTCTTGCTTTTCCCATGAATGCAGCGCTCCTTGCTGCGAGCTTTGCTCACACATTATGTGAGGTTTCCAGCAGATTTTGTGGTCTAGTATCACACCTAGGAATGAGTTTGAACCTGAGCTTGAACACAAGAAGCTCACTAACGCAAGATACAAGTATGCCATTCACTTCAATTGTAAAAATGAGCAAGCCATGAGGGCAGATTCCATGGCTAAGAAGCGGCTAGGAAATAATGTTGCTAATTTCTGGAAAGAAGTGAGTGTTCTCAACAAGCATAAAACATCTCTACCGTGCACTGTTGATTGTATCTCCAGTACAGACAATATTGCTGTGTTATGGCGATAGCATAATAGTACCTGCAACTGCTTCACATCAGTTGAGCACAGCATTGGTTTTTGGTTCCTACCTTACCTCACATTTAGTAGGCTTTCACCGGGGCGGAACTAATCTTCATGACATGTGTTACCAGGGGATTGATTAATGTAAACACACAGAGGAGCGCGAAAAATGAGGTCATATTTCAAGCGCAAATAAATATTAAGAGATTTATTATTTCATGATCGAATTGTAAAGAAGAATAAGATAGCTTACAAGCAAAACAAGACCTACTAGCCCCTCTAGTGTCATAGGCAGCCTACGAGGTATGTTCATTGTTTACATTTGACAGTAATGTTGACTGCGTTAACTAGCTTAATAGCTAATGGTAGCTAGCGTTCGGCTGTATACTAGTGTGTATAAAACACATGCTGTAACGTTATTCATTCACTCATTCATATCTTTTCTTTTGTACGCAGTTTTTTACGGGTTTGTCCAACCAAGACAATAAAGCCCAGTATTCTAAACCGAGAACTCATGCCTCGACTCATCGTGTTCATTGCTAGAGGAGCTACATACCTTATTCAACTGTGTCCAAAGTGATCTGTATAAGGTGGGCAATATTGAGAGCGACGATTCTACGATGATCATGTCAAATGAGGTGAACCAAGCTATAAACAAGCTGCCTGTTAACAAAGCAAGTGCTTTAGATCACATTACTGCTGAACACCTTAACTATGCCAGGCCGAGGATATCTCCTCTCCTTGCTGTTTGTTTTACTGGCTTTATGGTCCATGGCTTGGGCAATCTTATCCAGAAAGGGCCAGTGTGGGTGAAGGTTTTTGTTCCAACTAAGCAATTACACACCTGTGTCTCCTAATCAAGTTCCTCAGCAAAGTTGATTGATGGGATCAGGTGTGTAACTGCTTGGTTGGAACAAAAACCTTCACCCAGACTTATCCTTTCTGGATAGGATTGCCCACTCTAGTGATTAAGGACAAAGCTGATGCAGCCTAGATAACTACAGGCCTATAGCTCTAGCCAGTATCCGGTCAAAAGTCCTAGAAAGAATCCTGCTGGATAGAGTGCATGAGTTTATCAACTCCATGGATAACTACTACTACTTTCGGCTGCTCCCATTGGGGGTCGCCACAGCGGATCATCCGTTTCCATTTAACTCCATGGATAACCAGTTTGGTTTTAAAGCTAAACATGGCACTGACTTATGCATAATATGCCTTAAAGGAAGTTGTTAACAAATATAGAGGCCAAAACTCATTGGTTCTTATGTGTTTTATTGATGCTTCCAAAGCTTTTGATTGTGTTAATCATAGAAAGTTGTTTGTTAAATTGAGTCAAAGAGGGGCGCTTAAATACATTGTGAGAATCCTGGCTTATTGGTATGCCCACCAGACTATGCAAGTGAAATGGGGTGATAGCGTTTCAGCCCCATTTGGGGTAAGCAATGGTGTCAGACAAGGGGGAATTCTGTCTGCACTTATCTACAATCTATATATTGATGATTTGTCCAAGCAGTTGAAAGTCTGTAACACTGGGTGCATGATTGGTAATACCTTGGTGAACCATATTATGTATTGGTCAGTGCAATCCTCATTGCATTGTACAGCATACACCAGATTGCTTTTTTGGGTGTGTGGTACACGATCTTTGGGATCAACCAGTCTTTGTCAGAACTATACATAGGAGAAACCAAACAACCACTACACAAACGGATGGCCCAACACAGAAGGCCAAACTCCTAAGAACAAGACTCAGCAGTTTATCTACACCTAAAGGAGAAGACACACTCCTTCGAGTACAGCAACGTACACATTTTAGACAGGGAAGATAGATGGTTTGAAAGAGGGGTGAAGGAAGCCATCTATGCGAAACTGGAAAAACCATCCCTCAACAGAGGAGGAGGTCTGCGACACCACCTATCTCCCACTTACAATGCCGTCCTTTCATCTCTACCCAGGAGACTCAAGAAGCTTAGCCTCCAAGAACAACAGTAGGTCACTAACGGTTCCAACGACTCATGACCACTGAATGGAGCACTGACGAAGTCGAAACTAACACCTCCAACGACCGTCGCTGCTTAACATCGGATGACAAAGAGCCATGCACATCAACAGCTCTGATAACGACCGTAAAAGAGCCATGGACATCAATAGCTCTGATAACGACTCCAAAGAGGATAAATATCTAAGTTTCATCACCAGCCAGTCAGACTAGCTTGGTCTAGTCAGAAAGGCACGAACTGATGAAGCTTCTTGGATGAGAGGTGAAACGTCTTCATGGATATATACCAAGTCCAGTTGCACTTGATTCAATTTCTTTTGGATAACCATGACCTGGATGAATGAGAACATTCACAGACATGCAATATTTCAGTTTTTTATTTTTAATAAATTTGCAAACATTTCTAAAAAACCTTTTTCACTTTGTCATTATGGGGTATTGTGTGTAGATTGATGAGAAAAAAAAAGGAATTTAATCCATTTTGGAATAAGGCTCTAACATAACAAAATGTGGGGAAAGTGAAGGGGTGTGAATACTTTCCGGATGCACTGTATGTGGATGACCTTTCATCCTTAGTCCCTGTAGCGCTGGTCTCCAGCAGCTCCTTAATATATGTTCTGTGTATGGTGTGGAGCATGATATCAAATGCAATGCTAGTAAGTGTGTTGTCATGATCTGCAGAACCAAAAAGTCAATTATCCAAAATTTCCTGATTTTAAATTGTCTGATAATAATCTTGCAGTATAAGGTTAAATATCTTGGACCTTATATTACTGAACAAATGACAGACGATGATCATATTTATAGGCAATACCGCATAATGTATGTACAAGCAAACACTCTCTCACACAAGTTTGGTATATGTTCAGTTAGTGTGAAGATGTCTCTGTTCAGAACATACTTTATACTGTACCACTTTATACTGCTCACCTGTGGTCAAACTACAACAAAACAAGCTTACAGAGACTTCGAGTAGCTTATAATGATGATATGAGAATACTCCTAAAAAGACCTAGATGGTGTAGTGCAAGTGAAATGTTTGTGGCTGCAGGAGACAATACCTTCCAGGCTGCTCTAAGAAATCTCATGTATAGATTTATTTGCCGGCCCAATGAATCTGATAATGAAATCATTATGGGTTTAACTAATATAAGATTATATAAGATTCAGTGCCACATGCTACCAATCCCAGCAGTGGGACCACTGGTATAGCTGCCTTCTTGTAAGACAGTGATTTGTTCCTTTTATGTGTTTACTCTATGTATTGTGTAGGGTTTCTCTTTCAACAATGGCTCTATCTTTTATAGCTTTTTTTTTTAACCTTGTCTTTGTCTGTTATGGACCCTGAGCCTGCAATAAAGTATTGAACTGAATTGAATTTCTAGTTGGACATCATCAATCACTACTTTTACTTTGGTGTTTATTTTATAATTTCCAAACAGCATAAAGTTTGTTTTGTCCAGATTTAAGGATAATTTGTTTTTGTCAAACCACCGTTTTAATTTTTCCATTTCTATTGTGGTCACCTCCAAAAGCTGCTGTAAATTCTCACCAGAACAAAATATATTCATGTCACCTGCAAATAAAACAAATTTCTATATTTTTGATATCTTGGATATATCATTTAAGTACAGAATGAACAGTTTGGACCTAAAACCGACCCCTGGGGTACACCACAAGTAATATCCATGCATGAAGATTTATGTTCACCTATCTTTACAAACTGCTGCCTGTTACTTAAATAGCTTCTTAGCCAGTTCTGCACCACCCATTTGATACCATATCTTTCCAATTTATCTATTAAACTGTTGTGGTCAATAGTGCCAAAAGCTTTTTAAGGTCTATAAATATTCCCACAGCAAACCTTTTTTGGTCTATGCAATTAGTTATTTCTGCAATTAATTCAATGAGCGCCAGAGATGTCAATCTGTTTTGTCAAAACCTGTACTGGCTATCGGTCAACAGATTGTGCTTCACAATGAATTTGTCTAGTCTAGCAGCAAATAGTTTCCCCAATATTTTAGAGAATTGTGACAATAATGAAATCGGTCTGTAGTTTTTATATTGGTGTCGTTCTCTGGTTATGAGTTTTGCTATTTTCATTTTGCTTGGAACTTTACCAGATTGAAAGGACATGTTATAGATGTGGGTTAGTGGTTTTGCAATACCTTTGATTACTTTCTGAACTATGTCATATCAATATCATTCCAGTCAGTAGATTTTTTTTTCTCACATTTGTTTACAATGTCCATGATTTCCTTCTCTTCCATCGTTCTAAGAAAAAAATGGAACTTGGATTTCTGTTCACATAATCACTATCATTCCCCTCTGTGATTGTTTGTGTGTCATTGATTTTTCCTGCCAGTTTTAGGCCCACATTTACAAAGAATCTGTTGAAGCCATTAACCACATCTTCCATTTTATTTCTAGTCTTGTCATTATCTGTAAAGTATTGAGGGCAGCTTGGGCTTTTAGAACAGTTTCTAATACTATTCAACACATTCCATATACCTTTGGTGTTGTTTTTATTGGTCTCTAACTGTTTATTATAGTATTCCCTCTTGCATATCCTCATACTGTTTGTTAGCTTGTTTTTATATATTTTTTGTATTTCAGATCTGCTTCAATGGTTCTGTGCTTAATTAATTCTTTATAGAGCTTTTTTTTTATGACAAGCAATACGTAGTCCCTTTGTGATCCATGGACTATCTTCATATTTCTTTTTACTGTTGAATTGTTCTATTGGTCAATTTTGTCAATTAAGGATTGAAATATGTTTAGGAATGAAATGTAAGCTTTATCAATGTCTATTTCTTTGTATACTATATTCCAGTTATGTGTTAGTAATTAATTTTTGAAAGCATTCATGGGTTCCTCTGTTCTTACTCATATATTTGATGTTGTTGGGAACTTCGTTCTCCCTAAAATTACAGTCATAGACTAAAAACTGGTAGATGGTCATTGATGTCATTTATCAAAAGCCTGCTCTCAGTGTTGCCTTCTATAATGTCTGTGAATATATTGTCTATTAAGGTGGTACAGTGTGGTGTGATTCTGCTAGGTCCGGTGATTTTAGGATATAAACCAAAACTATAATGAACTCTTGTCTTGTTGTGCTTATTTGGATTTAACGGGTCGATAGTGAAATCCCTACATATGAACATATTCTTTTGTGTTGATTTTGAATGAGTGTCTTTTATGCAGTCCTTAAATAATTCAGTATTTGATCCCAGTAATCTGTACATACAATTTATGATTACATTCTTCTTTTTTCCATACAGATTTCAATTATGATACATTCCAGCATGTCAGCAACAGCTGTTGACATAACTTCTACCACCTTGTAATTGAGGCTGTTGCTCACATACAAAGCAACCCCCCCCCCAACAATTCGTATCCAGCTAACTCAAAGTCAACACCTGAGATGGATGATGGGACAAATGGTGTGTTCTCACCCACTTTGTCACAGAATACAATGGCCTTGTCCTCAGAGGAAGCAGGATCGTCGTGCCAAGGTCAGTGAGAGGTGAGACCCTTCAGAAAATTCACGAAGGGCACCAGGGCCTAGTTAAATGTAGGGAGAGAACGGGTGCATCTGTGTGGTGGTCTGGACTCTATGGAAATAAACAAGCTCGTGATGTCATGCCAGGTGTGCCGTGAACTGAGAAGAGCACAACAAAAGGAACCTCTCATCTCTACACCACTTCTGGAGCAACCTTGGAAGAGAATTGCAATGGACCTCTGCGAGCACAAACACCACAGCTACCTGGTAATCTCAGATTATTACTCCAGGTTTATAGAGATACTGCACTTGCCCTCAACAACGAGTGCACAAGTTATCCAAAACCTGAAAACAGTCTTCGCCAGGTTTGGCATTCCAGATGAGGTGGTGGGCGATAATTGACCCCAGTTTTCAAGCACAGAGTTCCAGGAGCTTGCGAGGCAGCTCAGTTTCAAGCACTGCACATCCAGCCCTCGCCACCCACAGGGCATTCGGCATGCAGAGAGAGCCGTACAGATGGCAAAGAAAATTCTCACACAGGAAGATCCTGTGATGGCTCTAATGAGCTATAGGTCCACTCCCTGCTCCTCCACAGACTACAGCCCAGTTGAACTGTTGATTGGGGAAAAAAATCAGAACCACACTCCCTGCTTTGGAGACAATCTCCTACCAAATTGGCCCAGCAGAACAGCTGTGAAAGGAAAAGATGGGAGAGAAAAGGCTAAACAGGCTCACTACTTCAGTCGCTGTCATGGAGCCAGGCCCTTACCTGCCCTGTGACCAGGAGATGTTGTATTCTCCAACTTGGACCATGAAAAGTCATGGTCTCTGCCAGCGGTGATCTCAAGTGAGAGCACCACTCTGAGATCCTTCGCCATCAGGACGCAGCAAGAAGCAGAGCTGAAGCGGAACCGCCGTCACCTCCAACCAGGGCCGGCTCCCCAGCTCATCCCAACAGCATCCGGTGAGAGCACAGGGACAGACACCCACTCTGACGGAACCACCATGTTAGAGACTGTTCTTGTCAGTCAGAGTGTGGCTACATCCACACCCCCTCTACCCAGTCAGACTGTGTGGACGGGTTTGCAAGTGTAACGGATGTGGATAGGGCAAATAAGGAAGCAACTCTCAACGACTGTTTTTCAGCATTTATTGGCTCTGCAGAAGACAAACACAACACATTTTTGATATCTCTTCTGCTTGTCTTCATCAAAGCAAAATGGCACTATGAGGAGGACGGGTGCTACGGAAATTCAGTGGTACAGAAGGATTGATGTGAAGTAACATAATTTCTGCAGGGAATATTAATAACTGTAAATTGAAATAATAACAAATACTTAACAGAATTATTAAATGATAAATAAATTCAAAAGTACTAATTGGAAATAAAGAAATTAATCAAGAGCATTTTTTTTATTATTTGTTTCACCCACCCCCACTGAATTTTATCGAATTTGAGCACCAGCTACACAGTACGGACTATAAAAAACACTTCAAATCACAAAGGGTCATAATAAAGAAAGCCAACATCAATTGTATCCCATTAAGGATGCAGTGGGATGAAGGATGAAGTGGTATGAGAGCAGCTCTTATCCCTCAACTGGCATCCAACAACTGGCAACAGGGTGCCTTGTACACCCCACAAGACCCTAACACATTGCAGTGTAGGCCCAAGACAGTAAAGAAAAAGAAAACCATGGAACATTATACCAATACAAAAACTTTCAGTCATTTAAAGACATAGGCTATCTGATTACGAATTTAGTCAGCAAAAGCCTGGAACACAGATTTGCAAACAGCCTTAACATTGAACTTGTCTGGAACAACATCCTGCTTGGACATGGTTTGTATGAGCCTGTTTGCCTTTTCTTTTCTCTCCCTTTAACAGATCAAAGAGTGGCTTGGCGGTGGCAGAGTATCCAAGCACGAAGTGTTGATAGTAATTTATCATCCGTTAGGAAGGATCTTATGGGGTCACACCATCAGGCTCCATGAGGTCAGCGCTTGTCATGTTTGTAATGTTCTCAACCTTACTGGGATCTGTCGAAACACTATTCTCATCTATTATGTGGCTGTAAGTGACCAAGCTGGTAGACAAGAGGAATCACAGGTCTTTTTTTTTTTCAAAAAATAAGCTTTTATTTACCCAAAACCATTCCCCTGTGATAACAAAAAGCTCTGGACC